>NC_047655.1:5803536-5874696 GCF_902201215.1 Prunus dulcis | reverse complement strand
AAATATACCCAAGCTCACACACTCAAGAATATAAAGGGGATACAAATTGAGTACAATTTAGAGAGGAAAAATAACCAACAGTAGCAACAAAAACTTAGTTGCCCAAACTATTATTTTTCTCTCTCCCAACTTCTTTCTTCTCTCATCAACTCTCGGTGCTTTCCGCTCTTCCATTTTTCCCAAATGCATGTTCCCTTTTATAAGCCAAACATTTGCTCTTCAACCACCCAACGGCAAAAGCAAAACACACAAGTCAAAAGGTAAAAGTAAGCCATCAATGCTAGCCATTAATTTGTCTCCAATTTGTCTGCTAGCCGAAAGCACCGAAAGCAGTTTTGCTTTTGACTATTTTTGAGCCAATCAAGCCGAAAGCAGTTTTGCTTTTGACTATTTTGAGCCAATCATCAACACCATGCACACTGAGTTATTTTTAATTTTTAAATTTTTCACGAATTATTTATGATACTAGAATGCAATCACGTAATGTAACCAATATTAATACACATATTATAATAACCAGAAAAAAAGAAAAAGGAGAAAGCTAAAGACCATCGATGGCAAAAGGAAGGATCGACAAACCAACCGCGCACACTTCGAATAAGAATACGACTGACATCCGTACACACATCAGCTAACCTTTTGGAAAAGGAAAGTTTATTATAAAAACAGTTGGGGGGCCATGAATTTGTCTTCTGTTTGACCAAATTTAATTTCAGGTGGGCTGTGGTGGGCACACCTAACTCACTAACACATGATCAAAAAGAAGGACATGTAACTGAACAAGGGACAATGTTCACAGTTGTTCACATAAGAAAGAGCTCAAATTGCGCATGTTATGTATGCAACTATATATAATTTTCAATTTTTTGTTTTTGTTTTTAAATCCAGAATTCATAATAGAGACACCAATTTATTTTTAGCCTATTGTGTGGTTCTCGAGTCTCTACATTTAGCATTCGTGCATTTAGCCGCATTTAAATGGATGTTAACCATTAGATTGATCTAATGAATTTTAATAAATCCACGTCATCATAATTGTATTATACCAAGACTCACCATTTGCACCTTATCATATGTATATCTTTAAAATTTAAAATTCCCATCAAATAACAACCACCTTCCTCCCCAACCCAGCCCTTATACTGCCCGCCAATTGTCGCTGCCTCTCACTCTCTTTTCTTCTCTCTCACACACAACTTCACTAGGTCCTATAGTTGGTAGGCATCTCTAGGATTTTCAATTGCAGTTTAATTTTGAAGTACTTGCTTGCTATTGAGACAATAATTCCATGTTAAATACTACGATAGGACTATGGATGGCGCAGAGAGAGGTGGTGGCCATGGATAGCAGCAATCGGTTGTTTAGGGCTAGGTCGGGTAGGGGCTAGGTTGGGGGCTGAGACTATTATTTTGTATTTTAAATATTTTATTTCAAGGGTATTAGATACACATAAGGTGTAAAGAGATGTTGATGTGGACTTGTTAAAATTCATTAGATCAATCTAATGGTTAACATCTCTTTAAATGCGTGTAAATGCACGAATGCTAAATGCAGAGGCTCGAGATCCTATTTTCTCTCATACGTTACATAACTCATGTGATTACGAGACAATGTAGGACTCATAAGAGCATATCCACCCCAGTAGCCTAGCCTAGGCAAAAATCCCCTTAGGCCTCAAAAACCATTTCTAGCACAGCAATCCAACCCGAGCATATGGTGGGCTCCACCAAGCCTGGGGAGACCTGAAAGCAAGAATAGCACAAGCTGTTGCCTGAGAACGTCAGCGTTGATGTCATCAAAGTAAAATTTTTAAAAAAAATTGAAACGGAATTTAGAAATATTCAGAAATATTTTTTTACACATACCTAGCAAATTTTTTTATTATTAATCTCATATATATAAATAAAATTAATGCCATATGTATAGTAATTGCCCTTGGGTTGCCATGGCAATGGGTGAAAAAGCAAAATAAAAAAGGGTATGGCAATCACTATTTACATGAATAGTGTCTGCTCTTACTTGCCTCTTGTCTTTACCCTTTGACATGACACCATAGATGAAAGTGCTCTAAGAGCTCATTTCATGTAAGAGACTAGAGAGTTGAGATAAAAGGCTGAGCCACGGGATATCATGGGCTCTAGCCCACCCCATCTTTTTCAGGCAAAAAAAAAAAAAGTCTTAATAATAAGCATGTTATTATAAAATAAAATAAAACCGTGGTATTACCCAAAGTAAAAATTTAGCCTACCCCTACGCCTAATTTTAATTATATGCTACAAGAAACAAACCCTGTAGTTTGTCATTTTTCCACTTTAGTCTCTGTAGTTATAATTTTGTCAATTTAACCCATGTAGTTTGATTGATTCTATCACAATTCAATGACACATTCAAATTTCCATCCAAAATTATGTCCAATATACCCCCCCACATAAGAGACACGTGTTTGTTCCCTCAAGAAATTGCGTGTCCTTAAATTGCAATAAAATCAAATTACAATGGTCAAATTGCCAGAATTGAAATCCTACAAACGAAAGTAAAAATTTCATCAAATTTCAGGGAAGAAAAGTGATTTTTTGCCGAAAACATTATGTTATACAAATACATAATGGCCAATGGTTTCCCCCATGGCACCCCATTTCAAACTCTAGAGTCGAACTCCAATGTAACAAAAAAGAAACATAATGTATATAGGGTAATACGAATTACCCACATAAATTATGATAATTGCGAATGGAAATTGCTTGCCCTTTTCTCTAGAATTAAAGGTTCTCAACTATACAAACAAAAGCCCATAATTTTAAACTATAACTGGCAAGATTGGCAAGAATGTATGAGTTTTTATTTTCAAAAAAAAAGAAAGCGAGTATTCATAATTGCCGATGTTGATATGAAACAAAGTGGGAGACAATTATACACAAATGGGGCCGACTAGAAGTTGGGAGAAGACTGAAAGCAGCAGGAAACAAGGAGTGAATTGTGAGGTGATTAAGCAAAGCAAGGCGGAGGGAACTTATTAGGAAAGGCATTGCATTGACATAAATGGTATGAAAATAGGAAGCCCACACTGAATCAACATCTACGCTTACAGCTGTGACGTAGATGATCGAGAAGACCGCGTAGATTTTCTAGTAACATTTATTAACAAACATATAATACGTGGCAATACGTGGTGTGGTGTGGTGTGGGTACAAACTTGCGATGCACGTTGCCTCCGTCTTCTTCTGCTGTTTTGTAGCTTTTCTTTATTTGCTTTCACAGTGCCCACCCAACTCAAACAACGGGTTTTGTAACTGTCCACGCGCTGCGGATGATGGATCTATGTCACTTATACACCTACTAGAAGTGTCAAACACTCCACATGAGCAGCACATGCCTGGTTAGTATCATATGGATAAAGATTAAATTCCAGTAGGAGAAGAAAAAAAAATGGAAACTATATTTGAGAGATAGATATACCACATACACAAGTTATGTAAACCTTTTTTTGTTTAAGTAACATCTAATTTTTTTAAGAAAAAGTTAAATAAAAATTGGAAACAACTTAACAACCACCCAACACACCACCTCTCTCCGGAATTCCCCATCATTTCTGGCTAGCCCAACTCCAACTGTAGGTGGCACCTCCCCCTTATGTGCAGACGACCACCATCCTTCTCTCCCTCTCTCATTGTACAAAATCACCAACTATATCCAAAGAAAGACTAACGATCTTAAATAATTCAATATTAGAGAGACTGTCAATTTTAAGGTAAACAAGTTCGCTAATCACTCTTTTGGACTCCCATCGACTTGAAACAAAGATAAAGACACTAAAAGAGAGTATTAGCCACCGATAATTGAGGTGGTTAATGATTAGGAGGCGGTCAAATTTTTCTCTTAAAATTGTGATCTTATTGTAAATTAAGAATTTTATTGATAAAACAAGTTTTGATTGGGTTTTCCTATAACATGTTTTGAGTTCAAATGAAAGTACTTTTAATTGTACTTCTTTCCGATCAACTTTGACCCTCTTTAATGAAGAACATTAAAAATAAAAAATAAAAAATTGTGGATAATTATGGTAAAGAAGAAAGGGAGGAAAATATTCTAATCGTGAATATTTTTCAAAACAAAAAACTAAATAATAAATTTTTTTAAAACAAAAAAGTGGAATTATTTAAATATTATAAGATATTTTACACCCATTAGAAAAAGAAGAGTAAAAAGCTAGTTTCGATTTCTGTTTGACACGCGCCTTGGTACGTGTTGGACTAGAACACCGAGTAAAATCTATCTAGAATTGTCGGAATGTTCAAACTACTCGCCGCTGGTCGCCTAAAACGACCGACTGAGGAAGGAAGCTTTCTCCAGCAACGCGGTGACGCCTTACTGACGGCGCTTACCAGACTCCCACTCAAGTTCAAACATATTTACAAAATTACCTAACTCGTTCCAATTACTTTGTCCCCAAGACACCAGAGGGCAAATCCACCACTTTGCTTAGTCCGTACGCGACAAGTCAGCATCTCCTAGTCAAACTTGAGATTTAGCTACCCCAAAAACATCTCTCTTTCCTATAAATACCATGCTCGAACTCATTCTAAGCACTTCCACCAGCAACAACAATCTTAACACTCTCAAACACAGACAAATCTTATCCCCTTTTTTCTAAATCTAAATTTCGGTTCGCCACCCGAACTTAAATCCTAAACCTTAAACCCGATTTCGACTCCTGAGTTAGCCATGAAGCGAGGCCGGGAAGATCAAGATGACCAAACTCTAGATTTGGTCAATTGTTTGATGCTACTATCCAAAATAGACCAACCCGATTCCTCCCCCACCAAAGCCGAAGATTTAAAACGAGGCCGAGTGTTTACATGCAAGACTTGTAATCGGGAATTCCCCTCGTTCCAGGCCCTCGGGGGCCACAGAGCGAGCCACAAGAAGCCGAAGCTGATGCCAGGCGGGGCAGTCGACCTCCTACAGCTGGCGCAATCTCCGGGGTCCCCCGCGAAGCCCAAGACGCACGAGTGCCACGTATGCGGGCTCGAGTTTGCGGTTGGACAGGCGCTCGGGGGACACATGAGGAGACATAGAGAAGAAATTCAAGGTAATGCGGTTGGAGCTCGGTCGTCGCCGGCCATGCCGGTTTTGAAGAAGTCGAATAGTAGTAAAAGGGTGTCGAGCTTCAACTTGGACTTGAATTTGGATTTGAGATTGGGCCTGCCTGGTCATCATAGCCAATACGATTTGGCGACGAAGCTGCAGTTGATTTCTTGATTTGGTCGATTGATTTATTACAGATGTGAATTATATTTAATTTATTTATTCCTTCCTATAGATAATAGGCAGATTTTTTTTTTCTTTTTGATTGGATGTTTATATAGAAACATAGTGGCGGGGGATTATTCGATTGTTTTTTCCCCCGCTGTTTTGTTATTGATTTTATGAGATTTTGTATTATATTTTTCTTAATTGTTACGCTTATTTATTTGTATATTGCAATGTACATAAACAGATCTTCTACCCAATAAAATCAATTTAGTAAATGCTTTAATATTTAATTTATTGCCAATTAAAATGGGAGTTACAAGTTATGTAACATCAGAAAGACTCTTGGTATTTATGTTAACCTCATAAAAACTTTAATTTTCTTGATGAAACCAAATACAATAATTAAGGATTTGAATCTAAATTATGAACACAATTAAAGTTCCTTATAATGCCAACAAGGTCTAGCCCAGTGAAATAGGGCCTTGATTTATAGATCAAAGGTCTCATGTTTGAAACCCACATCTTGATTGTGTGTGTGCGCACTGGAGGACCTATTAAGGCGTAAGGAGATGCAGTTGCACAGTTCCTCACTAGAAAAGCCTTTGCAGCCGTTGCATATTGACCCTATGCTAAGATTGGGTGGTGCACTCCAGGTGTTCGATGAATTGCCTTAACCAAGGCTTGCTGTGCTACGCTACTGTGCGCATCATACCTTTTTTTTTTTTTTAAACATCCTGGGCAAAACGATGTTGTTTTAGACCAGGGTTTTTATAAATAAAAAAAAAGAAAAAGAAGAGGAAACTAGACTCTGCAATTCTTAGGCTTTAACAAGCTCTGATATGACTTGCTTAAAAAAATGATAAAAGGCTATTAAAAAAAAAAAAAGGCTTTTACAAGCTTTCTTTTTCTTCTTTTTAAACAAAGATTAAACAAAAAAGGAAACTCTTGTATTACACAACTCCTTATTTATATGGGATTGGGAGTTGATTGGATATAATTACACATGGGTAAAAGCACTCATGAAAGATGTTTGTGTTGAGAGTATTTGTCCCACATTAAAAAATGAAGAGATCTAGTTAGTCTGGGTTTACAAGGAGTTGGGCATGGCTTCATATGTTGGGCCCAACGGCCATACGTGCTCTCACGTCACCCAAAGTACATGTTAGGTTTGAAAGTTCACCACACGTGCAGGGGTGTGTTAAGAACTGGAGAGTGTTTGTCCCACATTAAAAAAAAGAAAAAAAAAAAAAAAAAAGAGATCTAGCCTGGGTTTATAAGGAGTTGGGCTACTCCTCTCATTGCCAATTCATTTTGGAGTAAAACTTCTACTTCCTTCAGTTTGCACATAATATCTTCTTCTTCTTCATTTCTTGTGCTTTGATTTAAAGATCACAATGGCAAGTGAACAAATTTGGATTAGGCTTTAGTGATATGAATCTTTTGTCAAACTTTTTTTTTCACACCAAATTTTCGTTTATGAAATTTGAACACATAATATTTTTCAACAAAATACATATAAATACTATTTTTTTCTTGATGACAACAATTGTAGGTTATTTGTAATACTATATTTTTCTATGACTTATGCATGACATTGGTATTATTTAAATTATAAGGATATTTGATTGTCAATTTTTTATACATAAAGCCTTTAGCATTTCAAAATTGCACATCCACTACTAAATTAATGCTCAATGATTTTGCTTGCTTGTCACCATTATTTGTGTTTAACTCTCTCACATTTCAATTTATTGGCTACATATGATTTAAATATAATAAATATAAACCAACTTTATTGTCCTTGACAACTAAAAGTAAATTTCCAATTTTCCCGATTAATAAAATATTTAAGAAATGTATTTTACTTTTCAATACACATTTAAACGGTCTCTTTTCTCTCTCCCTCTGGAATGTCCCATGTATGTCATCTTCTAAGCGTATGATATGACCAGTATGGGTCATGGCCCACATCATGTGGTATGTTGAAGATGTCATGTGTTCAATATACCCACTTTGTAACACTGTATGATGTATACTTATCAATATACCAAATACTGTATCAAAATCTCTCCTACCTCTCTTCTCCCCAAAATGTCCCAAATATTTGAATTCACCTCCACTTTTCAAAAGAAAAAGAAAAACAAACGCATGAGAAAATCATTGTGGTATTTTTTCTATCATAGAATTGTTATAACCACTCCACTCCATATATGTTTTGCCCAGAATATGATTTTCGGCTAACAACAACGTGACCTTATACTAATACCCGTATATAGACTTACTTTAATATGGCATTTTGTACTATTCTTTTGAATCATCCCACAATGTAATTTAAAATTCAAACACGTACATTTCTCTGGTGTCATATGAAATCAAGAATTCAGAAATATATACTCACCACCGTAACTGAAGAATGAACCAGGTTGAATCTGGATATGTATATTATTGTTTTGATTCCAAACTTGACTTACTATCACAGGCAGGAGCACTAGGGTTCCAATTCCATGGTGTCAAGAACGAGTTGGGAGAGGAATTTTTATTAAGAAAACAAGGAAACCCAATTCTTATTCCTAAAAAGAATCCAGTATATTTCTTATTCGATACCAATATTCTATAAAGTATATTTTTACCAACGAACTCCACAACATAGAAATTTTATAAAATCAACTATATATGTAAGTTTTGAAATTGTTGTTTCTAAAAGATTAAAAAAATACTCAATCACAAACTCATTGTAAACTTATCACAACCCCTTAAACTCCTTTCATTTTACTCATTGTAGTACTGATGATCTTGATCAAGCAAAAAGCTGTGATCATCATCGCACCATATTTTGCCTAGAATATGTCAGCTTTTTCTCTTGAAGGCTTCTGTGTCTTCTTCACGCCCTCCTCGTCGCAAAAGAACGAGCCAGGTTGGAACATGATGCATTCCTGCTTTGTCTCCACACTTGATGTATTGTCGTCACAGGCAGAGGCATTAAGCTTAGGGTTCCAATTCCATGGCGTCAAGAAGGAGTCATCAAACTTCAAGAAGGACGTGAGTCGCTTGTAGTCAATGGTTGGTTCATGATCATCATCAAGTGCCTCATCATCATCAGACTCCAAGAAGGATGTCAGGAACTTGAAGTCAATGGTTGGTTCAAGATCATCATCAAGTTCTTGATCAGCTTCCACCAACGTATTTGCTGCTTCTTCTTCCATTGGATATCTGATGGTGCACTGCAAGTCACTGTGGTCTCGTTTGCTTGGAGAAAAAACTTGATGAAAAAGTTTCTATTTCTTGTTTCTCTTAGAGCTCTGGTGCACTTGGTGTTTGAGTTTCTACCCTATTTTATAGAGATGTGGGGTAATTCCTAATTAAAAAAGGTATAGGATTTCTAGGGATCAATCCATATTGGGAGAGGCATTTTTATTACAAATATTTTGTAATCGGTACAAATATTCATCCTAAAGAAAAAAGGAAACCCAATCCTTATTATCTTCTCTAACAACTTGTGTGTGTGCACAATTACGTGTACTAGTTTTTATTTGTTAAGTTTCTAATCCATTTTTACAAAATGTATAAATTAAAAAAAATACCAATTTGTTTCTTGCATAACAACTTCTCATTCCTTGTTCAATAATAATTTCAACGAGTTAGAAAACTGTTATCCTTGGTCTGCAAGTTAAAGCCATTTTTCAATGAAGTAGACGCCGTTGATAAAACTATTCTCCTTTATATTGAAAATTCATATATTCAGCGTATAAGTATCAATTATATACTTTCTTTTCACAAGAAAAAAAATGTTGGTTAAATAGTGGTAAAATGCTAAGTATATGAAGTTAGAGTTCATGGGTTGCTTTTGTGATCCCCTCCCACAACTCCCTCATTATAGCACATCCGTGATATCTCGACTTGGTATAAATTCCCAGGCTTAGTATTTCTATATATTTGAATGACTCAAATTCTCTGTCCACATTTTCAATGATGAAATATCCACTTCTATACTCCATACTTTATGGGATTCTTTAGTGTTGTTGTAGTAATAGACATTGTCTTATAACAGTTTCTTTTACATGGGTCCTCTATTGATAATGTAGCACGAAAATGAACATTAGTACCTTACTTTACATTGGATCCCACATTTTTCAAATACATATTATGTGTACATGTATTATCATTTTGATGACAATACATCCGTCCCCAAATCCCTTTTGTTGGCACGAAAGAGTCATCAGTCCCTAAAAAGCATAAACCTTATTTTTTTAAGATTTGATTGTCCCATACCCTTTTGTTGTTTCAGTATGTTTAAACATTGGTTTCCTTTAAACCATTCATCGGTTTGCAATTCATTCGTTTTTCATTTTCTCAAAACCTGCTACTATCACAGGCAGGAGCACTAGGGTTCCAATTCCATGGTGTCAAGAACGAGTTGGGAAGAGGCATTATTATTAAGAAAACAAGGAAACCCAATTCTTATTCCTAAAAAAAAGTCCAGTATACATTCGATACCAATCAATTCCGCTCACCTAAGAACCTAAAAATGAGGTCTTGTGAGCAACTATTCAATACACACCCTTAGATTAATCTAATGGCACAAATAACTAGTAGTTTAAACCCTTATTCATACTGAAAGGTAAAATCAAGAACAGAGAAAGAGATTTTAGAAAAGGGCACTGCAGAATTGCCAGTGGGTTCCTTTGAAAAGCCTAGCTAGTCTTGATAACCAAGAACTTATGAAACTATTATTAATGAGAGAAAACTCGTTAAATAGTAACATTGGCTTACAAGATTCTTCAAATTCCATGACTGCTCCAGAATATATATATAAAATTTTAATTATTGCAGATTAAAATAGTTAAAATGATTGTTTCGGTAAAATAACGAGTATGACTAGGGTTTAAACTACTTAGTTATTTGTGTCTTATTTTTAGGTCCTTAGGTAAGCGGGATAACGATACCAATATACTATAAAGTATATTTTTACCAACGAATTCCACAGCATAGAAATCAAAGTATATCAACAAAAGCAATTTTATAGAATCCTATATATGTAAGTTTTGAATCTTCTTTTAGGGAAAATAACAATTTTGATTAAAATTTCATCCTAATGCCCCGCTGTGGTATTTGACTGATATTTAATCAATTATGGCTTAAAATAATTGAAATCACAAGAACGAAATTGATATCAACATCAAACTACAAGATTAAGAAAATACTCAATCAAACTCATTGTAAACTTATCACAACCCCTTAAACTCTTTGTAAACTTATCACAACCCCTTAAACTCCTTTCATTTTACTCATTGTAGTACTGATGATCTTGATCAAGCAAATAGCTCCGATGATCTTGATCAAGCAAATATCTCTGATGATCTTCAAGGCTTCTGTGTCTTCTTCACCGCCCTCCTCGTCACGAAAGAACGAACCAGGTTGGAACATGATGCATTCTTGCTTTGTCTCCACACTTGACGTATTGTCGTCACAGGCAGAGGCATTANGGGTCAGGGTTCCAATTCCATGGCGTCAAGAAGGAGTCATCAAACTCCAAGAAGGACGTGAGTCGCTTGTAGTCAATGGTTGGTTCATGATCATCGTCAATGGTTGGTTCATGATCATCATCAAGTGCCTCATCATCATCAGACTCCAAGAAGGATGTCAGGAACTTGAAGTCAATGGTTGGTTCAAGATCAACATCAAGTTCTTGATCAGCTTCCACCAACGTATTTGCTGCTTCTTCTTCCATTGGATATCTGATGGTGCACTGCAAGTCACTGTGGTCTCGTTTGCTTGGAGAAAAAACTTGATGAAAAAGTTTCTATTTCTTGTTTCTCTTAGAGCTATGGTGCACTTGGTGTTTGAGTTTCTACCCTATTTTATAGAGATGTGGGATAATTCCTAATTAAAAAAGGTATAGGATTTCTAGGGAGTTCAATCCATATTGGGAGAGGCATTTTTATTACAAATATTTTGTAATCGGTACAAAAATTCATTCTAAAGTAAAATGGAAACCCAATTCTTATCTTCTCTAACGACTCTTGTGTGTGCATAATTAAGACTATTTTTTTTATTTGTTAAGTTTCTAATCCATTTTTACAATTTACAAAATGTATAATTAAAAAATTCCAAATTTTTTTCTTGTATAACAACTTCTCATTCCTTGTTCAATAATAATTTCAACGAGCCAAAAAAACTGTGTTCCTTGATCTGTAAGTTAAAGTCATTTTTCATTGAATGCGTTGATAAAATTATTCTCCGTTATAGTGAAAATAGATACATGAAAATTTCTTTTTCTACAATAAAAGAAATTCTTACATGGTTTGTATTTATGAGTTACGAGTGAATCATGCTGCATCTTGCAATGTGTCGAAGCATGAGTGGTTACTTGGCTCCACCTAAGCACCACTGTTCTTACCCGATAAAAGCGAAAAGACGAAAATACACTTCTGTCAAGACAGTCTTCATAATACACGGCTGGGATTCGTCCTAAATAACACGCCTGGACGGCTGTGATTAAAGTAACCGCGGTATGCGGTTACACCCAATTAATTATTTTCCTCTCCCGAGAAAAGATCGAGTGCTCCTCAGACACCGTCTACCCAAACTTCTCCTCTCTCTCTCTCTCAACACAGAAAAATTTCAATGTTCAATTTCGTCGCCGGAGTTGCTTCGCCGGAAAATTGATCGGTCAGCAATCGACTATCGACCTTCCGACTACCTGTACAGGTACGGATACTTGTACCAAAATCTCATTTTTCATTTCTAGGTTATCGCATTTACTATCTCATGCCTTTCTGGGATAATTCGATTTGATTTTTCTGGTGAAGAAGAAATTTGGGATTCTTCTATGGATTTTGTTGAAGTTATTGCGTTTAATTGATGTTTTAAAAAAAATTTGCGTTTCTCAAATTTGTATTTTTAGACTTGTCTGTACAATGAACATCTCTATATGTATGTGTGTATGTGCAGATGGAATTCATCACAGTCCCTTCGTACTGACACTCGTAAAGAAAGAATCTTTGAGGCCTCTACCGAAGAGTGAAAGTAAAATCAATTTACTGTGAAGTAGAAGAAGCAAAATGGTATGTTATAGAAGCTACTAACTATAATGTGTTCTGTTTTTTTTTTTTTTTTTTTTTTGCTCTTGAAGTTTTTTTTTATTTAGTTTTTTTGGGATATCCTATATATGGATAAATTTTTAGTTGTTTGGGGTTATTCTTTTAGTACTGTCAAAATTCTGAAATGATTGGATAGTCCAACGTTAAAGAATAAAGCTTATGTTGAGTTGTTGAATTTTCTCGTGATTTGATTTTTAAACAAGATTGTGGAAAAGTTTTCTTTTAATTTTTGAATTGTCTTGTACCTTAGACATCTGTACATGTTTAAATATATTATGGATAAGGTTTTCAAGGATTTTCCGAGTGTTTGTTACTGGCAGTCTTTCCAGAACAAGGGATTTTGGATGCCCAAGGGTGCTGGACATGTTAATGATGGAGATGCAACTTACGGCAACCCTTCAAGAATTGAGCCAAAGCGGCCTCATCAATGGTTTGTAGATGCTGCTGAACCAGAGCTGTTCCCGAACAAGAAACAAGCAGTACATATTCCAAACAGCAAATTGGGCTCCGGAATGTCAAATGAAAATGTCTCTTCTTGGGAGAACGCTTCTAGCTTCCAGTCAGTTCCACACCAATTCATTGACCGGTTATTTGGATCTGATCCAGCAAGCTCTGTCAACTTTGCTGAGAGGAACGTATCTCCTGTCGGATCAGATAATTGGAATATAAGAAAGGGTATCGATGACCAGTTTGGAGAAGATTCGCCTGTTAGTTTGTCAGTATCTCATGCCATGGAAGATCCTGAAACATGTCTTAACTATGCTGGAATTAGAAAAGTTAAAGTCAATCAGGTCAGGGACAGTGACAATGGTATGCATGCTTCACGGGAACATGGTTCTAATAGGGGAAGTAACAGTAACCTGTCCTCCAGTCAGGCATTTGATAGGGTAAATGAAACTGCTTTTTTATCAGTGGGGCAGGCCTATGATAAGGAGCATGGCAGTGTCACACTAATAGGACATCCCTACAACCACGGGGATGCCCATGTCAGACCAATAGATACCAACTATGGCAAGGGAGATGAAAATGCAATATCAGTTGGTGACAATTGCAGTAAAGGGAATGCTAATATGATATCTTTTGGTGGGTTTCCTGACGAACAAGATATTATGCCCATAGGCAGGCCTGTTGGCAACTATGATCAATTGTACCATCCAGATTCAGTTCAAACATTGGAAACTTCATGCGAGAAGGACTTGGATGCATCAAATGCCAGTGCGGTTGATAATACTGCTTCTTTAGCTAAACCAAGACTGGAATCAGTTTCTAAGAATAAACCTGAGATCAAACCGTCAAGGAAACCAGCTCCAAACAGCTTCCCCTCAAATGTTAGAAGCTTGATTTCAACTGGCATGCTTGACGGGGTTCCTGTAAAATATGTTTCCTTGGCACGTGAGGTAAGCTCCAGCTCTTCTTGTCCATTTTATTCAATTAGGATTTCTGTTTAATGACTTGGGGTTATATCCCTCCACGTAACAAGGAGCTTCGCGGAATTATAAAAGGTGTTGGCTACCTATGTGGGTGTCAATCATGTAATTATGCTAAGGTAGGTCTCCTATCAATAAACTCCCAATCGTTTCTCTTCTCCCTTACATGTTATCTTGACACCTAATGCGGAAATAATTTGTTTTATGGAAGGTTCTAAATGCATATGAGTTTGAGCGCCATGCTGGTTGCAAAACAAAACATCCAAACAATCACATATACTTTGAGAACGGGAAGACCATCTATCAGATAGTGCAAGAATTAAGGAGCACCCCTGAGAGCTTGTTATTTGATACGCTTCAAACTGTTTTTGGTGCTCCGATCAATCAGAAATCTTTTCACAGCTGGAAAGGTAATAAAATTTGAATGATTGTTTTCTTCTTTCCCTGGCTTTAAACATTTTCAAGCTTTAAATTGTCAGTCAAGTGAGCCTCTCTTTTCTTTTTACTTATTTAAATGTTTGTTCCTCAGAATCATTTCAAGCAGCAACTCGTGAACTTCAGCGTATTTATGGAAAGGAGGAACTGAACTTGTAGGAGTATATGTATAGGCTTTGCTCAGATTATAAGATTGGATAATGTTTTGATGCGCCGGGAATATTCACTTTGGTAAATTATGTATTTTCTATGGAAAATTGATGGAGGAATTGACACTTTTTTTGTTTATATTGGGTACATAGTTTATGTAAATGTGAGTCTGCTTCAATTCCCCTCGTCTTTTTGCTGGCATAAAGGGAGACTAATAAACAAACGGCGTAAGTTGGCGCTATGCTTGTCCTTCATGGTGACTAGGCTTTGTTAGCTTCAATAAAAATCTGTGGCATTGGCTCCTTGACAAAAATCCTTCTCATCTGATTTTGTAGTTTAAGCTTTCTTAAAAAGCTTAGTTATGTGTTGATCCATAATTTCACAGGGGTCAATTTAGTGAGCCCTCTTTACTCATTTAACCCATTACATTCGAACCTTACACCTTTGAAGGTTTAAGAAACACCACCCTTTCCCTCACCCTCTCCCTCCACCCTCAGCGTTGGCTGTACTATTGACACCGGTGATATTGAAGCCTACTGCAGTGGTCATGGTCATTTAGCCCTAGAGTTGGAAACCAAGATTAGGGGGAAGCAATTTCAGTGAACACTGGGAATAATTGAAATCTAATGACTTTAGCGAAGCTCTTGCAGAAGCAGCCTTTGTTCGAGGCAGAATCTCTATATTCCAAATTTCTAATCTCATGCTGAAGATTACGATCAGGGTGCAAAATGTTACAGTGAAATAATAAGAGCTTGCTTGGTCAAGAAGTGAAAAGGGGAGCGCCGAATTCCCCAAATCATGACTGGTCTTCCTCCATCATCATAATATCAGAAGCATCATTTCCTCCCCAAATTTTGGATACTGAATTATTATTAGTAGCCTTACAAATTGTACAAATTCGGCTGCAAGGATTAATATTTCCACATATGAAGATCCAAATCTCAGATAATAAGCATCCATCTATCTTTAACACAAGCACAGTAAACAAAAATGTGTCTGCCACAGGTTACACGTCAATTCTTTACCACAAGAAAAATCTGAAACAATAAGAGACTACCTTTCACACACTAAGTTTCAAAAGAATGAGACGAAAGAAAAAAGGAAAAAAGAAAGAGAAGATTACAAGCACCATCATATTGTATTGTCATACAATTAGTTTTTTGTCTTTTCAAACATTGTGTAAGCCTCCAATGCCCCCCTTGATCACAATGTAATCAACTTAAGAACCACAGCAAGCTGATCTTTGTGCAGCTTGACCAGCCCCAGCTCCCTGATCTGGTTGGTTGATCTTGATCGTGGTAGGCTACAGCAACATTATCAAAACAAAGTCAGTTAAAACCTTAAGCACGTGCACTTCAAATTAAAAATTGTAATATATATCCTTCTAATACAAAATAAGGAAAGCTGTAACAAAAAAGAAAAGAAAATAAGGAAAGCAATTAAAATACCTCAGCCCTAGTGTCAGTGTCTGCAAGCCGTTGCTTTATGTCTCTTGCTATTGAAAAGAAAACTTGCTCCACATTTAGATTCGTCTTTGCACTCTGCATTAGACAATATCTTTCAATACATATGAACACTTATTAACTATTTTCCACAATTCATAGGCGTTACTTACAGTTTCAAAGAACTTGATGCCATATTCGTCAGCAAGTGCTTGGCCCTTGGACGTAGGCACAGCCTAAAAAGAGGGTGGTGACAAGATCAGGAATGGTACAAAGATTTGTTTCCAGAACTAAATAAAATCCAAGCAAAAATAGTTTGACCCCAAAAAGAATAGCCCCATTTACTATAAAAGAAATCTCTATGGCGAACTGAGCTGTGATATCAACAAGCATCCAACATGCAAGATAAAACAAACTCGTCCAATAATAACTGAAAGCATTCTGAAGAAGAATTGGTGTCTTTTAATGATAAATTTCAAGCGCAAGCTCACCCGTTTGCTTTCGTCCATGTCAGCCTTGTTCCCTACAAGTATTTTGTTAACGTTATCTGATGCATGCTGTTCAATGTTGCGAATCCAATTCCTTATGTCTGAAAACATTGACAAGCCAGGTAAATGCAAACAATAGTAAAATCAAGAAATTAAAGCGCAGAAAAGAATTGACGTTCAAATAAACCAAGAGAAGCAGAGAGGTAGATGATGATGGATAAGAAAACATTAGTAGAGCAAGGGTGAGAAATTTACTATTGAAAGATGACTCATCGGTAACATCATAGACCAGCAAAATGCCCATGGCTCCACGATAGTAAGCTGGGAGAGAAGGAATAGTGAATAGAGAAAACAAAATTTGGTTAAACAACATAATAATCTTTACTAAAATCTGCAGCACCAGAGAGAATGTAACAGACACACAACAGACAAGCAGGGAATACAAAGATATACCACCTAACCTAATCATTTTACTGTTAGAGATCTACGTCATATAAGACTCACTTATCAGTTATGAGGAACCTCTGAAAACTGTCCTGATACCCATTTTCCAAACATGTTCATCACAACTATTGCAAAGGTTTGCATAACAAGATCATCCACTAAGTATAGGCTTCCAGCTCTAGGTTAAAAGAAGATGGGGTACTACCAGGCCACTTCAATGTGCCTCGGCACCCTGCCACATGTAACGGACTAAGCCAGCAGCTAGTTAACAAATTATAGTTCCATTAACTAAATAAATTGCGAGATCTGGCCAGATGGGCTTGTGAACTCTGGGCTCCGCCAGCAACAATTGAGGATTCATTACATCGGTCACCCAGTTTTTTTATTTAAAAAAAGTAAAGTCATCCAATGCGCATACTATAAAAGGTTCCCCATTGACTTTGCAGCAAATAATGAAAGGCCTTCTGCCCAATAGTGATCAGGAATAAAAGCTCTATATTTGACCATCCCTGCCTGTTTCATGCTTTATTTTTGGACCACCTTGCCCAGCATGCCTGTTTCGTGCTAAATGCCAAATAACCTACATCCATTTCTTTGTCAAAAACCTATAACCATTACAATGGCCATTTTAAAGTGGTGCATTACCTCTACTATTGGGCTTCCATATATCTCAAAGTGCCCTTTCTTAACAGCCTACTCATAATCCACCTTTTAAAAGATCCCTTGGTTTGCCCTGTTCTCCTCAAATCCACATTATTTGGTTTCAAACACCACTTTGTTCAAGAAGCCACAGTTGAACAATCTCTTTTGTGGCCATTTTTAGGGGAAAATGTAGAATTTAATAACCTTGTCCCTGAAAAGCTCCAAAACGGTGAAATTAAAATTGTCTAAAATCTCCTGTGCATCCATCTTCCATCACATGAAGCGTGAGCTACAGATACGTTACCACCAATCTTTAGTAAAATAAAAATGAAAGCACCCATAGAGATTATAAATTTTTACCAGTGGTGATTGTACGGAACCGCTCCTGACCAGCTGTATCCCAAATTTGGAGCTTAATTCGTTTTCCATCAAGCTCAATAGTCCTTATCTTGAAATCAATGCTTCAAAAGGATAAAGGAGCTCATGAAGTTTAAGAAGCTTCTGAGAAGCAGAACTTATCAGATGCAATTAACTCTAAAGTTCAGAGAATACACACCCAATGGTTGTGATGAAACTAGTTGTGAAGGAACCATCTGAGAAGCGCAAAAGAAGGCAACTCTTACCAACACCTGCAAAAATAAATTTCCATTTTCACGAAAGGCACATATCAAATTTAGCATTGATTATCTACCAAGTACATTATTGTAATACAGAAAATTGTAAAACCAATTGATGCAGTCATCATCTAGCAACTGCGTCAAACAAGAACTATAGTCTTCAACTTATACTTAGTTGGTATTTGATAGTCTAAACATATTGCAGAAAGAGCTCCATATATGATAGATAAACAGGTTAATAGCCTCCACATTGTTTTCAGCAATCTATGACAAATAATTGAATCATCCAAGATAAGTTACTACACACATATGTGACCCAACTAGCAGGACATTAGAAGTTAGAACCTCACCATAAAGAATAATTAAAAAATGAAAAAACAATGAACACAAATGGACGACTTATTTCGACCAAAATATTTGATTCAGAAGCTCAAACAGCCATTTCACAAATCAGACTAAGATTAACTTATATTCAAATGCTCCACATGCTTTGACCCCAGGAGCTCATAAATCAGGCAAAATCAATTTCAATTCTGAATCAAACCAGATCTAAAAAGAAAACCCCTTTTTTTCTATATACTTTTTGATTGACCTCCTTAGTCAACAAATCTTTAAGCCTAAAGCCAGCCTCTTGTGATCTCAACGGCAAAATGTTACAACTTCTGAATACACCACACACCATAGCATGCTAGAAATTCGTACAATACAAACACAAAAGCGATCTAAATAATGGCGGTCTGTTTGTTGGTCGAGAAAGTGAGAAGAAATGAAAATGAAGGAGAAAAGACGCACCGCTGTCGCCGATCAACAGAAGCTTTATGAGGTAATCGTAATCGGCTCTAGCCCTTGCCGGTGGAGCAGCCATTTCTGGGTTTTTATCTGATCAATGAACTCCAACAAGTATGTATAATCAAACCCAAATACTATTTCTCTCTGCATATAGAATCAAAGAGAAACGCATCAAAACCCAAAACATACATCCAGATAATAAAAACGATAAGAGAAAAAGAAAAAATAGAGATTATGGGAAAATTAACAGCAGCAAATACCAGATCAACCAAAAAAGATTCAGAGAGAGAGGGAGAGAGAAAGAGGGGGACTTTGGCTGCCAAAATTAGGGGCAACCTTGAGCGGTTCACAGACCTAACAAAGCTCCTCCTCCGACTATGGTGGGTTGGCTAATAATGCGCACTCTCTTTACCTTTTTCACCCTTGCACACCATGCGCACGCTAGCAGCTCTCTCTCTCTCTCAATAATAATGTACAGAAGAAAAATAGAAGCACAGGATTTATTTATTTATAAATTAGAGAGACTGGAAGCCAATCAGCATTTGACAGGTTCAAAGCTGTTTCGCATGCCACGTGGCCTGGGTTTAGCAGCTAGTGCGGATGAAACAAGTATAACACTATTTTGCTATCCCTAGTCAATCAGAGTCTGCCATGTCAAAACGTCGTCACGCATAACATACCATAATCGGTTGAAAATAGAAAAAATCTTCTGCCGATCACAATCTGCCATATGAAAACGTTATCATGCGTAGGGGTAGGGGTAGGGGTATCTCTGTTTCTTAAACTATGGGGGTAGGGGATGTTCTTTCCTTATTTATATAGAATCAGACCATTGACATGTTATATTTCCGGTTTATTACAAATTTACCCCATTATTCATTTTTCATCCAAAGTTGGTCCCTAAATTTTTTTGAAAGTGAGTTTAATGGCAGTTAGTGACGACAGCTACAAAAGTTGACAAAAGTAGCATGTGACGCTTTTTTGAAGGACATTTTGGTCAAAGCAGATGAGTCTCCCTCCATTTCAATGTCATCCCTCTCTCTTTCCTAAAATTATGTATAAAACTTTCATAATTTTAGCGACAAGAGGGCTAGATAATAGTTCAGGATGATGTAATCTATATCATATGCTTGAATTGAAATGCCTTTCGAAAGTAATCACTTGTAGGGTTGGTGGGCTTCTTACCAAAGAAACAAAAGAATTTGTCCAATCCATACTTCGATTGAGTGTGTTCTTACTCAAAAAAAACATATATTTAAGTTGAGTTTTTAAGATTGTGATTTTGACACTCCAAGTATAATTTATAGCACTTCAATTAGGGTATTTTATCACCTTTATACATTCACAAGTGTAAAAAGCGCCATCATTCTCATATGGTGAATCTAACATCTAAATACAATTGTTTTTAGAAGGTTTAAAAGTGTTTCTAGACTATTTATTAAAAAGAGTTTCTAGACGACGAAATAAATATATGGTAGTAGTGCTTTGTAAAAATAATTAAAAGTGATTTTTAGTATAAAAACACTTGATAGGTGTTACCTCAAGAAGCTCTTAGTGCATTTCTGAGAACACTAGATTTCTAACAAAAATTGAATGTGATTGTAAACAAAGCAATTCTGAGCAAAAACGCTTTTTAGAAAAAGCATTGTAGACAAGTCTTTACACATAGTGAACATGAAATACTTCTATAACTAACAATCATTTAACTTATAGTCTGACTTAGTTTATGGCTTAGTGATACTTCTCTTCCCAATATTGAAAGAGATTGCAAGTTCAAATCTCCCGTCACATTAATGAAAAAAAGAAGCATTTTTGTTCCAACCAAAATGTCATCCTCTTCTAGTTAACTATAAACACTTTCAACTCGTCTAAATGCACTGCCAGAGTTTATGAAACAATTTTCTGTAGTTATCTCGACAACTCCTTGGCATTGGGCATAAATATTCTAAAATGGACATTTTGATCCTTTGAAATTATGAATATGATATGCAAATATCTTTTAGTTATTTACATCTTGCAAGTTGCGACAGGTCTGGTCGGTTGTGTACGGAAGCAAGGAAAATGTCAAATGACTGCTGGTTCCATGGTTAGCAGTAGCAGAACCCAACCGCGTAAACACAGCACATTTCCCAGTGTATTGTATGCATAACCAATGTTGGGAGTGAGTTAATCAAATATTCAATGATAAGGTGTGTGGGTGGGCTGCAGGGGCCCACATTCTGACTTTGTCCTTTGCTGGTTTTGGGGACAAAATAGCATTGGCTTCTTCTAGATTCCTAGTGGTGAGGTTGCGACAACGCCCAATGCCCCAATGGTGACTTTGACCGCCCAAAGCCAAAGACATTGTCTTGGCCAAATCCATTGAGTTAAATAAAACAGACCAGTTCCTTTTGCTTGCCTGTTTGTTATCTGGTTTTCTTGTTTTGATTGATGAATGTCACAAAGAAAGGATGATTCCTTCTTTCTTGACCCTTTTTTCCAGATAAGTCTTGCACTCTTGCTTAATTGGTTAGTCTTTGAACACATGAGTTATCTTAGGAACAGTCGTTCATATAGATCTGTGGTTGAAAATTACTTACACGAGCGTTGTGAACGATCGTCCTTAACATTCCTCTTTTAACGCATACAGACGGATTCCTCTTGACATCAATTATAATAAGATACAATTATTGGATGCTAAAAACAACAAGAAGCTTGGTCAAAGGACTTAAGTTCCTATTTCTAACTGGGCTTTCCCCTTTTCATATTTCTCAATTTTCTAGTTCAAGTTGCTGCTCCCTTGTCCTCATCTTTCCACTCAATGTATGTTTAGATATTTTCTGCAGAGATCTGCATAAACAATGCGAATCTCAAACACTGTTCTGCAGTATTCTGTAGGGAAACAATGTGAATCTTGCTACCCTCAGCAGCCTGCACATAAATTTCTCCTGGGTATATATAATGTGGTGGGCCTTTGAGAATCTTCAAGATTCATTTTTCTTATCTTGGATTCTCTACCATTACCAGTACACATCAATGTTAATATTTCCTAAAGGGAAGAACAACACTAGATTTTGTGAAACTTATCTTCAGCAATTTTTCACGAAACTAGGGTAAAAAGAAGAACGTGCTACAGGCTTAGAATTAATGCTTCCAGTTTTAGGAGAAACACTTATGTGGAACGGGGATGGCTATATCCGTTTCACACAATTTTTCTGCAGTTTTAGGCCAGGAACATTAACTGGGAGCTAAAAGAAAAAATGCAGCAACTCCTAACACTGCAAGTTTGCACCAAAGTTCTTTTAAAGAAGGACTTTAGGCTTTCTGGAGAATTCTTTTCAGCTGCAAAAGAGATTCCAATCAAGAAAGCAGTCCACTTTAGACAGAGAGAGGAGTCAGTTAGTGGTAGTTTTATATGGAAATCTAATTTTTGTGTTGGAGAAACTCAAGGTGCCTCTTAAATGAAATATGATTGGAGAGATACAGAGAGAATGGTGTCACTTTATTTGTATAAACCATGACAGGTGCATTTTTGTAATAAAAGGTACTAACTCTGCCCTAATGCCCATTTTGTACCAATTAGTACAAAATTATATGCCTCACACGCTTGTGAAGCAGCAGCATGAGAAGCCATACCAACTATCTGCCTGGCCATAGACAAGACAAACAACAAATCAAAATTAATCAAATCCATGATTGGCTCAGTTTGATGTAAAAGAATCATTATTGGGTTGATTTGTTTGACTAGCTAGGGTAATGGAAGGAGCAACACACCCATATACCCAACAACAGCACGATCAATCCTTGACTGCCGTAATTTTCCCTGTTAATTAAGATCAATCTTTTACTGACAGAATCTATCTTATTTAGTGATAGTTCTTCTCATTGAAAGATTATATTCATACTTATTGAGGTGAATTAGTGATTTTTTTATACCCAATACATAGTATCAAAGCCTGGATATATCTGCTTATTGTATAAACCAGTTGAAGGAGACAGTGCCAAGCTGAGTGATATATCTGACAAACAACAAAAGCGTGTCTAAACAGAAAGGAGTAGGGAAATTAGATAGTGGATTGATACAGTGTGTCTCATCACATTGGAAAAGAAATTTATGCTTATATTTTGCAAGCCCCTCTCATGCTAGCGTCACATGGCTTATGCTTGCAAGAAAAGTCAAATATAATTATAAGTTTATTATGAAAATTTAACCAAAGGTCTCGATTCTAATGTGTGTGGTTTAATTCTTTCTTTACCAATTGATGACTCTTTATAAATTCAATGTGAGATTTCAACATGACTTTAATTTAAGCTACTATTTCCGACATATGTAGTGAGACAGTATTTTTTTTCAGCTTGCTTAAAATTCACTAATTTTGCTCTCTCTCTCTCTCTCTCTCTCTCTCTCTCTCTCTCCAGGTGTTGGAGTTCTGCTTACGGTCACTTCACGTATATGAAGTACCAATAATGAGCACAAAGAAAGAGCTAGGGTTTTTTCCTCACTTACTCCACTTCAATGCCATCCAAGCCAAGCCTACATATACACAATTACTTTTACAACCCCTTTGAGCCTTCTTCATTTCATTTTTATAAAAATTGTTCATGATAAGTAAAAAGGGGTTGCTGAGGTTGTTCCAAAGTTTATTAGGCAAAACTTTTAGTTGCCCTCGTGTAGGAGGGAGAACAGTATAGTCCAAAGCAAAATATAATAGAAAATTGGGACAAGGGCAAATTGCAAGAACCTCTACAACTTTATTTACATCCATGTTCCCATAAAAATAGCTAAAGTTGGAAAAGAATGGGCCAGCAACAAGTTAATGCTTAAAGCATATGCTTGGAAGATACTCTTACCACAAACCAGAACCTATTCCTCTAATTCCCTTTAAAGCTCACAAAACCTCCCTTCACTCATTCCTTCATCCATGGCCTCCATCTAGGTGTCCATTGCTGCTCTCCCCACCAAAGTTCCGATGGCAACGAGGACATGCAGCGGCGAGATCAGCGGTGACGATGAGGAGGACGAGGAGCATATAAATCATGGCCGTTGAAAATTGCGGAACATGTTTGGTCATTGTATTGGGCAACTAAGTACTCTTTGGCAGAACATCTAGGATGAGACGCTTATTACGGCTCAACAAATTAACCTCAGTTTAATTATAAGGTAGTTTTATAGTTACACAAGCTTTAATTTCCTTTCTTCATGTTGTCGAAGCTTTGGATGAAGAAACATTAATGTTCAAAGCTATATATGTTATGGTGAGTTTGAGAAATTTTCTTGCTTTATACCATATGCATTTCAGTAATGAGTTCATGAACAGCCTGAAGCTTAATGCAATTCATCACTTGGCTATCTTTTTTTAAAACAAAAAATATGAATATATTATTCCCTGTGATTTATCATAATTAAGTGATTTTAATTATATGATAATTCTGTATTTATATGAAAATGATTCCCTGTACAACGTGTATGTTGTGTATTATTGGTGGACACACAGGCGAAGACAAATAGGTTAGGTACATGCAAAAGCGGATAAAGTTGTGGTTACAGATTGCGTTGCGATGGCTGGATCACTTATGAAAAGGGCTTCACGATGAATATGGAAATGTGGAAATATGAAAACAAAATAGATTCCGCAAATTCTTTGTGGAGTTTCTAGATTTTCCCTTCCGCAGGGTTTAAGCCATTGATTTGTGTAATGAGGAAAACCCGATGAACACCTAAATGTCTTTTTTTCTTTTTTTTTTTGGGTCGTAAAGACCTAAATGTCAGATATGCACAACATCCACAAATCTCACAAATCTCGAATATGTGCAATCATCTGCAAATCACGTGTGCCTAATAGCACTGGTTTTTCAGGTTTCTGACTAACATAAGAAGAAATAGGCAAAACTTATATGCTCTTTCATCTTTCCGACCTAAGTTCTTGTGATACTGATCTGCCCCAGTTACGATATATAACACGGTTCGCTCTCTTATTGCACCGAAGGTAGGTGGTAATGCGATTACATTTCTTTGCCAGGAGCCTCATCACAGTTTAGCAAAATGAACATTTTTTTTCATGCCCTGTAGTCTCTTTGCTTGTGTAGGCCTGGAGTTGGTTTGTAAGTGCAATCAAGTGAATATATTTCAACCAACAGCTTTTCAGCCAAAAAGCGGAGAACACGGAGGGGTTCATTGTGGATGAAGGCACAAGGCACTGACTTTTAGGCACAGGATTAGCTCTGTATGCTGATCGAAGCAGCACAAAGTTCATACCAATAATTTCAGTTGAGCTTCCACATCCAGTTCTCCATGTGATCATTTGCCCCACCGCAGTACATGAGTTAAAAATAAAGAAACCTTGCAGGAACTATAACTAGTCCCACACATCAAATGCTAATGTCAGATCACAATTACATAGCGAAATAATACTTCTGAAGTTTTGAAATTTTGTGACAAAGTAAAAGATAAATGCAAGGAAACCTCATACAAGTATCAGACCATGAAGCTCAATTATAGACGTGACGAGATAAAATCAAGCTTTCACAATCCTATACTTAAGGGCCTCGATATTAGAAGCTGAACAACACTTCTAAAAAACATCTACCCAAAGTCCTAAGCACATCCCTTATTTATTCAAATCACTCAACTAATTCACTTCCTAAGATCACTGGTTTGAAATAGTTTCAACACCTACAATGGCATAATCAGTACAACGCTAGCCTCCAAAACAACATTCAAATGAAAAAAGTAAAGTCCTTTAAGCTGTTTCCTTAAGCTACGCTAGAACAGAAAACAATGGTGAAGCATGTACACCAAAAATAATATTAGGGTTCTAGGCATCAGTTCATCACTATTGGACTCTCTGCTATCAACATCCGCCGAACCAAAAGAAACTTGCTCTGTAAAACACTATTGTCAATTACACTAATACAAAGAGTTCAATATAAGCTTAAATTGCAGGTTACTATTACTAATATAAACCAAGCTATAACATGAAATTAATCTCACGATACCACAAGAAATGGTCACATGTAAGTTGGGGGCAAATGAAACTACTTAACACATGGGAACAAGAGGTCGAACAAAACTTTCCAAGTTACCATTTCTGCTCAATACCAAGTCACTTTAACATTCACGGTTGCAAGAACATGACAGTCAATCAAAACAAAACAAAACATAGAACTAATATCCTAGTACAAGAAACTTTTCAAACCAGCATTGGTAAGAAAAAAGGTTCTCTTCTTTTGGCAAAACAAATTAAATAAAACCAAAATTTCACAAAAGATCCTAATGATGTGCTTGAGACTCTGCTCAATAAAAGAAACCAAGGACTTTGCCACCAACATTCTTTCTCCTAGCTTCTTCATGATCCATGATACCAGCAGATGTTGTCAGCACAATGTATCCAAACTGCAAATATTTATTCAATTTATGAGCAAAAAACTAGAACAGGTATGCTTCATAACCACTTGCAACACCAAATTCAAATGATAAAAGTTTTATCTGGGCAACCCATATATAATGACCCCAAACACTCTCATAGACCAACATATAGCGATGAAGTTAGGAAAACAAACCTGTCTAGAAGGCAGAAGCCTAGCAGTCCAGCCTTCGATCTCCTTAACACCGACATCGAATCGAGGACTGATAACACCACACTTGTTCAGCCTCCCATTGAGTTCAACCACAATCTTTCCAGCTCTGTGGTCATCAACATACTCAAACTCGCCAATATAACCTAAACAATTTCAAACGCAACAATCTCATCACACAAATTGTACCCAATACAAAACATACAATCTCAAAACACCCATGAATTTAGAAAATACGAACCGTGCTTTTGCATAACCAAAAGGAACTTGATGATGACCTTCGATGATGGCCTGATCATGACTTGTCGTTTCCCCCTCTTCTCGGCGTTGTACATGCTCTTCAGAGCGTCGTTCAAAACGCTGACGCGCACCATTTCTGCTAGTTCAGCAACTGGTAGATCTGCAAGTGTATAAAAGAAACAAAAATTCAGAGTCAAAAATCATGGCTTTGGCTATTGGGAAGCTGTGAAACAATTCATACATTTTTAGAGTTGGGTGGAAAATGGGTTTACCTGCGAGCACAGGTGGGGCGGCTGGCTGAGGACTTGGGAGAGCAGAGTCACTAGGGTTTTGCTTTTGAGGTGGTGTGGAGTGAGGAGCTTGAGCCTTCTTAATGTATGAATGCTGTTTTACGAAAAGGCCCTTTCCATGATAAAGCGAACTTGGGTCGGGACAAGCCCATTACTACTTTGAGAATGGGTCGGGGGATCGAACAGTAGAAGCCTACTATGTCTCTGTAATGGGTGTTTAGAGAAAAAAAGGTCTAAATTTTAAATTTTGAATTTGGGTGTGTTGTAAAGTTGGGGTGTCCAAAGATTCATTTGGTGTAAATAGAGTTCCGCGTATTGCAAATTAAGAATTATTCAACAGTAAAATGTTGATGTTTGGGCTGAAACAACTTTTGGCAATTAAACCCAACGATAACATCATCCGACCCAGAAAATTCCATATGGTTTTCAACTAAAACAAAAATCAACGGTCAAAATAACATATTTTAATTAATATAAGATTTTTTATTGTAAGTGATCAATGAGGTTTGCGAAATTATCACATTTCGTCCCTTTTTTTTTTTTTTTTTTTTTGAGATATTAATGGTCTTTAAAGTTATTATCTATGCATCAATTTGGTTCTTGCCATTGGCTTTCGTTAAATTTTGCTGTTAAGTTGTTGACATGACACATATATAAAGTCTATACATCCAATGATATAGAACCACAAGGCATTAAAAAATATATTTTAAAACTTAAAATCCATAAAAACAAAATTAAGTTCTTTTTGGAAAAACTACAGCCTCTCCTCCTCGCGCCTCCGCCCCCCCCCGCGTCTCAATCTTTCCCTCCAACTCGCTGAGCCATAATTTGCTTGGACAAATTGAATAACTCATCGATACTTCAGTGGAGCCATAATTTGCTTGGACAAATTGAATAACTCATATGTGGGCTTTTCCCTTCTCAGTGCATGGTAATTGAAAAGTTGTAGTGCCTTGGTTGAATCTATTCTCTCTCCCCGCAGCCCTCTCTCCCTCTCTCTACTCTCTCTCTGCCTCTGCGTTCTCCCTTACTCCCTCTCTCCCTTTGATTTTTTTTTTAAGACAAACTGCAGAAAACTGTTGGCGTGACTTATGGATATTGACTTACTTTCCTTACACACCAAGAATTCTTATTATAATTGTAATTGATTTACTTTAATTCCTAATTTCCTACTGCAAATAGATCTAGGAATTTATTATTTACTTGCCCATTTATAATACAACGAAACCTAAATGGGCAAGTAAATAATAAATTCCTAGATCTATTTGCAGTAGGAAATTAGGAATTAAAGTAAATCAATTACAATTATAATAGGAATTCTTGATGTGTAAGGAAAGTAAGTCAATATCCACAAGTCACGCCAACAAAAACCCCCCAACCTATAAGGTTATTTATGAGTTCATATCTGATTTTGGGGATATTTATCAGTACATACTCAACGTCACGGAAACTCTACAATTTGCCCAATCTGTTAGTGAGATCATCAGAAAATTCGTCATATGCCCACGTGGCATTTGTGGGACCCATTTTTTAACTGACATGGACTCCACATAAGAAATAAAATTAATATTAAAAAAAATCTAAAAACCCAAAAAAAATAAAAATAAAAATCCTCATCTTCTCCCATTTCCCCTGCCTTCCAGCCTGACCTCTAACCCGCCCTCTTCCCAGCTCCGCCCCACCTTCATTAGATATGACTTTCTCTAACCCAGATCAAGTCGCCGTCTCTCCTCCCCCAATTCCCCCATTTCCTTTGCCTTCCAGCCTCCCACCCTCCCCCCTGTCAAAGGAAATCAGATTTAAATGCCAGCATATTTTTTCTTTAATTAGATACATGTATATGTGGTAGGTTAGCTATAATTAGATACATGTATATGTGGAAGGTGAGCTGTTTTTCAGGGGCTGAATATCAGCCTGTGTTCTTTCCTAATTAACTTGTATTCTGTCCATATAATGGGCAATTCTCAATGTATAGAGATACATTTTTTCAGAAAAGACTCTAAATTGTCATGGTATCAGAGCTATAGCTCTGAATTATCTCTCGCTCCCAAGTCTCTTAGTCTCAGTTATCTCTTGCTCTCAAGTCTCTTAGTCTCGGTTATTCTTGATCAAGTTCTCTTGACATCATGTCTTCGGATAAGTCTGAGGTTTCTTTGATTCGTTTCAATGGCAAGAACTACTCTGCTTGGGCGTTTCACTTCGGAATTTTCGTCAAAGGTAAGGAGGCGTGGGGACATGTTGATGGAAGTAACCCAGCTCCTGACAAAAACAAAGACAAAGACCAGCACGCCAAGTGGGAAGTCAAGGACGCTCAAGTTATGACATGGATTTTAGGATCTGTCGAACCTAATATCATCTTGAACCTTCGATCATCTCAGACTGCAGCTCAGATGTGGACTTACCTGAAGAAGATCTATAGTCAACGAAACACTGCTCGTCGGTTCCAGCTTGAACATGAATTGGCCGCTCTCCAACAGGATAGCCTTTCTATCTCTGATTTTTACTCTAGATTCACTAATCTTTGGGGTGAATACACTGATATAGTTTATGCTGACTTACCATCCGAAGGTCTTACTTCTGTTCAATCTGTCCATGAAACTACCCAGAGGGATCAATTTCTAATGAAACTGAGACCTGAATTTGAAGGCACCAGATCCAATCTTATGAACCGAGAATCTGTCCCCTCCTTGGATACATGCCTCAATGATCTCCTTCGCGAGGAACAGCGCCTTCTCACTCAAACCACCATGGAACAACGGCGGTCTGCATCTGTTCCTGTGGCCTATGCAGCACAAGGTAAGCCACGAGGCAGGGATATGAGCACTGTTCAGTGTTTTTGTTGCAAGGGATTTGGTCATTATGCTGCAAATTGTCCCCGAAAATTCTGCAACTACTGCAAAAAGGATGGCCATATCATCAAGGAATGTCCTACTCGACCCCCCAAGAAATCAGAGACCGCATATACTGTCTCCGTTGGCTCTTCTAGTGCTGGAAGTTCTGTGACTGCAGTACCGCTGACACAAAGTGCTCCTGTTCAACCTGTGACCCCTGACATGATTCAACAAATGATCATTTCTGCATTTTCAGCTTTAGGACTCTCAGGTAAACCCTTCTCTACATCATCTCCTTGGTACTTTGATTCCGGGGCTTCCCATCATATGACAAACAATGCTGATTCTCTTACCAATGTAAACAAATATTTTGGAAATCTCAAAATTCATACTGCTGATGGCAATCATTTACCTATCACGGCCACTGGTGATGTTTCTTCCTCTCTCACTGATGTCTTTGTATCTCCTGGTCTTACCACCAATCTTGTGTCTGTCGGTCAGTTGGTTGATAATGATTGCAAAGTGGAATTCTCTAAATCTGGTTGTGTTGTGCAGGATCAACAGTCAGGGAGGATGATCGCGAGGGGGCCTAAAGTGGGACGTCTTTTTCCTCTTCAATTTCCTTTGTTTTCTTTTTCACCCTTTGTCTCTTGTAATTCTGCTCATGTTGATTACCGAGCGTGGCATAAACGTCTCGGACATCCAAACTCTACTGTACTTCATGATTTACTGAAATCTGGTTTTCTTGGGAATAAAGAATCACCATCTCTTAGTGCTGTTCAATTTGATTGCAATTCTTGCAGACTTGGCAAAAGTAAGACTCTGCCATTTCCTATTCACACACCCCATGTGGTCCAACCTTTTGATTTGATACATAGTGATGTGTGGGGTATGGCACCAGTCACTTCTCATGCTAATTACAAATACTTCGTCACTTTTATTGACGACTATAGCCGTTTCACATGGATATATTTTCTACATTCTAAAGATGAAGTCTTTTTTGTTTTTAAGATTTTTCATGCATATATTCAGACCCAATTTTCAGCCCATATCAAAATCCTTCGTTCTGACAATGGGGGTGAGTATATGTCTCATTTGTTTCAGGATTTCCTACAGACTCATGGCATCATCTCTCAACGGTCTTGCCCTTCAACACCTCAACAAAATGGGGTGGCTGAAAGGAAGAACCGTCACCTTCTTGATGTTGTTCGCACTCTCCTGTTAGAGTCATCTACGCCCTCTCGTTTTTGGTGTGAAGCTCTCTCCACTGCTGTCCATCTCATCAACAGGTTGCCTTCTCCCACATTGCACCACAACTCTCCTTTCACCAAGTTATTTGGTCGCCCTCCATCTTATTCCAACCTTCGTACATTTGGTTGTATCTGTTATGTTCATCTTCCTGCACATGAACGCACAAAACTCATGGCTCAATCGATCCAGTGTGCTTTCCTAGGATATTCAGTCCACCATAAAGGTTTTCTTTGCTACGATCCACATTTGCGACGCATTCGAGTTTCTAGAAATGTAATCTTTCTAGAAAATCAGTATTTTTTCCCACGCATCACGACCCCGTTTCTCCTTCATTTTCTGTTTTGCCTATGTTTACTAACTCTTCTGCAGCTCCTGTTTTAAATATCTCTTCTCCAGCTCCAGTCCCTTCTCATCCTCTCCTCGTGTATCACCGACGCTCCTCCAAAACTTCCCATCAACCTCCAGCACCTCCCCAGCCCCCTCCAGCTCCTTCCCCGACTGCTGCTCCTGTTCCAGCAACTGCACCTCCCCCCCTCAGACAGAGTACTCGGGTTCGTAGACCACCAGATAGGTTTGGTTCCTCTCCTCTTTCCCTCTTCACTGCCACCTTGTCTTCTATTTCTCTTCCTTCGTCTTATACACAGGCCATGAAGCATGAGTGTTGGCGGACAGCGGTTGAAACTGAGCTTCTCGCACTTGAGGAAAACCAAACTTGGGACGTTGTTCCATGTCCCTCCTCCGTGAAACCCCTTGGCAGTAAGTTCGTGTTTTCTGTCAAGCTTCGTTCTGATGGGTCCATAGACCGTTATAAGGCTCGGTTAGTGGCACTTGGCAACAAACAAGAATATGGTCTCGACTATGATGAGACCTTCGCACCAGTTGCCAAAATGACCACTGTCCGCACCATACTCGCCCTTGCTGCATCCCAATCCGGGCCCTTACATCAAATGGATGTCAAGAACGCATTTCTCCACGGTGATCTCAAGGAAGAAGTTTACTTGAAACTTCCCTCTGGTATGCCTACTTCCTCACCTAATGATGTTTGCAAACTGAAATGTTCTTTGTATGGTTTGAAGCAGGCCCCTCGAGTATGGTTTGAAAAGTTTCGCTCCACTTTGCTTGGTTTTTCTTTCACTCAGAGTTAGTATGACTCCTCTCTTTTTCTACAACGGACATCCATGGGTATCGTTGTTCTTCTTGTTTATGTGGATGATATTGTCATCACTGGCTCCGACTTGGAGGCAATCTCTGCAGTTCAGACTTAGTTGCATTCTACTTTCCACATGAAAGATCTTGGTCAACTCACTTATTTCTTGGGTTTAGAGGTCCATCATCAACCTCATGGTCTCTTCTTACTTCAGCACAAGTACAGTCAAGATCTGGTTCAGTTAGCCGGCCTCACCAACACTACTTCCGTTGACACCCCCATGGAACTTAATGTGAAATATCGACGTGACGACGGGGACCTTCTTGAGGATCCTACTACCTATCGGAAGCTGGTTGGTAGTCTTATCTATCTAACCATCACCCGACCAGACATCTCTTATGCTGTTCACACTGTCAGCAAGTTCATGCAAGCCCCGAGGCATCACCATCTCTCTGCCGTTCGCCGCATCATTCGCTATATTCTTGGCACACCTAGTCGTGGCTTGTTCTTCCCTACAGGTTCTTCACTTCAGCTTCATGCTTATAGTGACGCTGATTGGGCTGGTTGCCCAGACACCAGGAGATCTACTACTGGCTGGTGTATGTTTCTTGGTGATGCCCTCATCTCTTGGAAATGCAAGAAGCAAGACCACGTCTCCAAATCATCCACTGAGGCAGAGTATCGCGCCATGTCTGCTGCGTGCTCCGAGATCATTTGGCTACGTGGTCTCCTCACAGAGCTTGGGTTCAGTCCACTTCATCCTACTCCACTGCATGCTGACAACACAAGTGCCATCCAAATTGCAGCCAACCCCGTCTATCACGAACGCACCAAGCACATCGAGGTTGACTGTCACTCCATCTGAGAAGCCTATGATCATCAGGTTATCACCCTTCCACATGTCTCCACTACTCTGCAAATTGCCGATATCTTCACCAAATCCATGCCACGTCAGCGCCATCATTTCCTCGTTAGTAAATTGATGCTTGTCGATTTACCAGCATCAATTTGAGGGGGGATGTCAAAGGAAATCAGATTTAAATGCCAGCAGATTCTTTCATTAATTAGATACATGTATATGTGGTAGGTTAGCTATAATTAGATACATGTATATGTGGAAGGTCTCAAGTTTACATAGACCAATTCTTCTACTTAATTATGAAGTTTCTTGGTTTTGAAAATTGAAAGAAAATCTGTCCTTTGCACTTTGGGTATTGTTGTTGGTACTAAGTGGCACATGTCGTTATTTGTTTGTTTGATGTTGCTCAGTTACCATTCTAATAGTTCGCTCCATATGTTAACAAATGAGACTCTTTGCTTTTTAGGCTGCTGCTATGAGTTTAATGGTTGGATCTCTTGTTTGGTTGAAGGATCCCGAAGAAGCTTAGATAGATGGTGAAGTTGTGGAGGTTAGAGGTGAACAGATCAAGGAGGGTTTGGATCTGGATAGCTTCCTCTTTTCCTTCCATCCTCTGCGGGTTGGGTGGTTCAGTAGTTCGAATATTGTGGCGTTCCGCAATGCGAAGGATTCGGCCCTTTTCATTCGGTTGGGGATTGGATTTTATTGAGGAACTTCCCAGAATCTGAGTTTTTGTGATTATCTGAAGGATTTGATTTGATTGTTGTTTATTGGAGAGATGGATCCGTAATTTGCAATCAGCGAAGAGGTGGCGGAGATCGACGGCCAAATCACTGACATTTTCCGTTCATTATCATTTTATGCCTCTGTTTGGATTTGGGTTGATTAAAGGATTGAGTTTCAGAGTGTTTTATGGTTCCTTCTTGGAAATTCAAGTCTAATGCTAGTGTTTGGATTCCTTCCAATTCCAAGTCTAATGCTAGTTTTTTGTCCACGTGGAATCCCACGTTAATTAAAAAATGAGTCCCACATATGCCATGTAGGCAGATAATGTATTTTCTGACGATCTCGCTAACGGATGAGGCAAATTGTAGGGTTTTCGTGACGTTGAATATGTACTAGTAAATGTCCCCAAAATCAGGTATGAACTCGTAAATGACCTTATAGGTTGGGGGGTTTTCTGTAGTTTGTCTTTTTTTTAATATGGCAAATTAAACAAATGTCTACCATCTCTCCCTCTGCACTCTTTCCCTCTTTTCTTCTCTATGATGCAGCGGCATTTCGTACCCCAAATGTAAGGACCATGATTGGTCTTTTGCTCGTTCTTGTCAAGGAGAAGGTAGTGACAAACTCAAAACAACAACATGAAATTGAAGCTGGGCATTGGGTCGCGTGTCAGGCTTGGTGTAAGGTAGAATTGTTGAATAATATAAATTTTCACGTTGGAAACTTGATTAAATAAACTAAAATTTGTAATAAGTGATTTCACTCTTAATAACATTGAGGCCTTTTGTGATAAAACTCTACACTTACTGGGCTTTGTAGGTTGTTAAGTTAGATACAATATCAATGTTGCTTGTAGTGGGCCGCATACCCATCTCTCTGAAATTTAACATGGTATCAAAGTAGGGCCCTGATACAGACTTAGACTTGACCCAGACCAGCCACATATTGACTGGGTATTGCCATTGACCCAGCCGACTCCGATTCAAACTACTTTCGATGCACATAGACCCAGATGATTAACTTCGATGTGGACTTGGCTCCACGTGTGGCCCACTATGTGGTGGTAGTGGCGGACCTATTAAGGAGCAAGGAGGTGTGCACCTCCTCTAGCCAGAAAAACCATTGTAAATGCTTCAAATTTCCCTTTTGCTCAACTGGTGTACGGATTACTTTATTTCCATTTTCAACATTTAAGGAAATGTCTTTGTCCTTTTACTTTCGTTTATTTTTATATTACTCCACTTACTTAAGTTTACAATGTAAATAAGGAAGTACCCTCAATTTGGATTCAAATAAAAATACTTGTTAGGGCACAAAAAATCCAAGGCTGGGCCCAAGCTTAATTCTAGCCTAGCGCAATATTTAACTGAGAAAGAAGCCCAACTGGGGTATATGAGAATTTGTCAAGCAAAAATGCAAATTATGGGTCACATGCCATGCCAAGCAAAAACGCAAACCCGCCACGCAGAAGGGTCAAAACAAGCTCGTGAAAACGTACAGGCTCTGTAAACCCACGTTCACTGACCTGTTAAAATGCTATTTAGCACGGTCACAACCCATTACCACACCATGGAACTCAAACATGCTAAATAAACACGCAATGCTAGGAAAAATGATCGCCATTATAATGCCAAGCCACGCTACATGCTCAAGTAGGCCCAAGCCACGCGAATATTTAGGGCTTGCTGAGCAGGTTGTAGTATGGATGGTTACAAGCGTTCATGAGGCCCATTGAAGGTTCAAGGAATGGAAGTTTTGGGCTGCTTGGGAGCACTAAAACTCAAGCCCATTTCTTGAGCCTAAACATATGGGTAAGCATGAAGAGAGAAAAGTAACCCAATGCCTTAGGAGAATATCCAATGGTCTGCAACACTTAGAAAAATCCCACAGCAACTAAGACATCCAGCACATTGTCGAAAATAAAGTAAATACACTACTTCCAGCAGCTTGACGAAATCAAACTTACAAGCCCACTGGAAGAAAGATGTTAAAGATCCAATACCTTAGAAGAAAGCCCAGCGCAGTGCCTAATAAAATATCTAGCATCGTGTCCAACCACTATCAAAGTTTCATAATAGAGTCAAATAGAGGCCATTGCAAATACCGAAGGTAATTCATATGTGTAGGAGGAATACCCATTAGGCAAATGCCTCATCCATTCCTCTGCAAGCTCTAAATAGAAAACCAAGAAGAAAAGTGGGTGGCGCCTCACCCATATGGAGAAGTCCAGCTGCATGAATACCTTGGAACCCCAAAGGGCTTGGCGCCTATGCGCTAAGGCTGAGAAAAATTCACCAAATAAGAGTGAATGGAAGAAAGCGAAGGAAAATGGTGGGGAAGGTTGTGATAAAATTAAGGGTTCTAGTGTCTATAAATAGGGAGCTGCTTCTACCCAGCAAAACACAATCATCCAAAGCACGACTAAGCTTTTGTCGATCAACTGAAAATTTACTCAAGACATCTCATTCTCTGCTTCTATCTCTCCCTTTCTTCCATAGTCAAAAATCTTACCAAATCTCTCTTTCCATTTATTTTAAGCCTTTGTTTCATTTAGAAATTCATGTTTTTTCTCTCTACTGCTAAACTTGTCAAGGCTTAGCTCCCATGCCACAAGCTTCTCAAGCCAAGCCATATTATTAATCTGTCACGTTCATTTGGTTATTGGTGAAAGGAATGCAAGGTGTTTTTCTAAGGTTTCACAAACTTTTCAAAAACTCTCTTGAAGCCTGGTTCTTGAATTCAGACACAGGGGAATTTTGTTTGTCTTTCTCTTACAGCAGCCCAAGCCCATTTGTTAGGTTGCTAGAACAAAAGACCACTACAATACTAGAAAATCAAATTCCCACCGAATCGAAATATGAAAAATCGATTTTAGTGCAAAATACGATTTAGGCTACAAATGATGGCTCATTAAGTCAATATATATTTCATACTAAAATCCCATAAAATCAAGTTTTCTTATTTGATGTGTAAGGAATAAAAGTCGCCAAAAATTATCTTGAGAAAATGATTGTTCCGAAAAACCATTTTTCATACTTAGTCAATATTGCACATCCGCTAAAAAATTTCTAGGTCCGCCAGTGTGTGGTGGTCCTATGTAAGGGGGCGTGTGGAAAAATATAAAGTCTCACATCTTAAACTTGACTAAATAAACTACAACTTATAATAAGTGGTTCCACTCTATAGGGGCTTTTTCGTTCCGGCAGCTACTGTGGGCCTAGGCTGCTGTAAAGAGCCAAATGTGTGAAAATTACCCCTAGGTTTGAGTTCAAGAATCAGACCCCAAGAATGCTTCGAAAGTGTAGCTGAGCCTTAGGAAGCACCTTAGTTACCTTCACCAGCAAAACTAACAGTCGCTTACAGATAAATTCTTAGCTTGGCATGAGAGGCTTGTGGCATGGAAGCAAAGCAATCATGAGTTTAGCATTAAAGAGAGAGAGCTGTGAGTTCCTATGAGAAACAAGGTAACTAAGGAGAAAGGGAAGGGATTTTAAGTGGGTTTGTTAAAGAGAGAGAGGGATGATGGTATATTGGGTGTGCTGAGTAGTTTCCGGCAGCTCGACGAAAACTCTGCCAAGCTTTGGAACAGTTTACCAAAAGGGAAAATGGGGAGAGATGGAAGGATGGGGCTCAATATTGCAAAGGTTTCAAAGGTGAGAGATAAAGCTTGCTATCCAGATATGTGTTGTGTCTCCCTTTTTATTTTCTCCTTTCGATTCATCATCTTTTATGCAATTTTCCTCTGTCCAAACACACCAAGATAAGATTTTTGGGAACTCTAAAGGCTTTTCCCACAGCTGCTTCAATGGTGATTTCCTATCTTTGGTTATCACCTCTCCTTCTTTCCTCCCCTATTTCATGGCAAGGTCTGGTAAAGAAAGGAGATAGATAACTTTAGCTATTTTGAAGGCTGCCTTTTCTCCTGCGAGCGCCAATATCCTCTAGTTTTTTGAACTATCTGCCTTGAGGTTTGCTTTGCCCATGTGCTGGAGCCTCCCAGCAGTTCACATACATAGGCAATTTTGGCTTTTGTCGAGGCTTTTGTCTCCAGCCATGTGCTGGAGATTGCAAATATTTTCTTCTTGGTTGCTTGAGCTTTCCTAAGGTGATGGGTCAGCCCATTAAGAGAATGGGCTAATTTCCTAAAGTTATGGGCTATCTTAATAAGGTGATATGCTATTTTATCAAGGTGATGGCCAAAATTTTCTAAAGTATTGGGCTAATTCTTCTCTCTTTTATGCTTACCCACATATTTGGGCTCAAGAAATGGACTTGAGTTTTGGGGCTCCCAAGCAGCCTAAAACTTCTATTTCTTGGCTCATCAATGGGCCTCATAAAAACTTGTTACCATCCATACCACAACTCACTCAGTAAGCCCCGGGCATTTGCATGGCTTGGACCCATTTAAGCTTGTAGCATGACGTGTTGCTTATTTGATTGGCATGGCATGTGTGCAAGCGCATACGATGAACTTTCATGTGCTTCAACCAGGTTTTTTCTCAATAAGGTATCGCACTGGGCTAGGAATATTTTTGGGCCTAGCCTTGGATTTTTTGGGCCTCAACACACTCCGAATAACATCGAAGCCTTTTGTGATAAAACCTCATACATACTGGAGCTTTTCCACACAAAAAATAAATTTTTTTAAATGGATTTTAAGTTTTAAGATATTTTTTTTTAAAAACACCACGTGGCTCTATATCATTGATGTGTGGGTTCCGCATATGTGCAATGTCAGCAACTTAATAGAAAATTTGACAGAAGTTAACGATTGAGACCAAATTGATGCATATATGCAACCTTAAGGACTATTATTGTCACACAAAAAACCTTAAGGACGAAATGTGACAATTTCGCAAACCTCAGGGACCATTTGGAGATAAAAAGCCTTAATCTAAATCAAATTCAACCCCCAAACTCATTCAAAACTCTATAAATAACAATCATTTCGTTAAATAATCCACCAAGTTCAATTTCTTAACATTTCTCACTTTCTTATTTGTTTTCATTCTCCTTTCTTTGTTGTTGAATATGCTACCAAAACTCTAAAGAGGTGTCAATTGGAAACCATATGAAAATGAGACATTATGCAGAGGGTGGGTATGTATCTATGAAGATGGGGGGCAATTGGCATCAATCTTCAATCTATGAAGACTGAAGGAAATTGTGTGTTTGGTTGGATAGAATAACTCTTATTAAATAAACAAGGGGACGAGGTTGAAAAGGAAGATGAGAGGAAATCAGAATAAGATACAAAGGGATAAAGAGTAAGGTAAACAATGGCGGACCTAGGAATATTTACAGGGGTGGGCTTTTTGTTTTTTTGTTTTTTTGTTTTTTTTGTTGGCATCAATTATAAGCCCTATTTTTAAACAAATATATATAAAGCAATATTTCCTTAAGATTAATGAAAGTGGTATACTTTTTTACTAATTCAGTATATTTCCTTCAAATTAAAAACTATTTTCAGAATTCATTTATTAAAAAAAAAAACTATTTTCAGAGAGATATGTGAACAAAGAAACCTACAACAAACAAAGAAAACTTAGAAAAACCAAAATTCAGTTGATCAGACGAAGATAAATTTGAAGTTCAAGGGCTTTGGCTCAGTGGAGTGGTTTAGCCAGGAAGGGTCCATATTTCAAATTTTCCAAAAGAAGCAACATCAATAAATTTGAAAAAACAAAATCAAAGAGACATACAAACATTATTTGAGCCAAATCAAAAGCTGAATAAACCAAAGAACATAGAGAAAGAAAAAGAAACTTTAGTAATTGAAGTATTAAAGTATTTGGTTGTAAATGTGGGCTATTATTATTATTTTTTTTTTGAATTGAATTTACACAACTAAGCCTAATTTGTCTCTTTCTAAAGTCAACACTGGGCTAGAGCCCACTCTAGCCCAAGCATGGATCTGTCCTTGAGGGTAAACAAAGATTCCCACACATTAAATAATGGAAAGATAACAAAATGAGATAATCTACATGTCTTATCATAATTTAATGAAGATATAAAAAGATAGAGAAAGATGAGGGAATCCAATAAAGTTGATATAAAGAGAGATGGACAATGATTCATAATATGATTGAGATAAGAAAATATGAGATGGACAAGAATTCGTAAAATAATTGAAGGAAATTTAAGTTTAGCCCATTTTTATGATTGGAGATGCCCCATGGGCCAAATTGTGATTTTATGTATTTATTTGGTAATTGGATAGTTACAAAATCTATGTACCAATTCTAATAGGGTGTGAAGTGTGTGTAGTTATATGAGAATTATGTAAGAGATTACGTGAGACTTCAATAGGTACATGAGAACTAACCCAGCGACGGAATCGACCCGCACCGAATAAATTACATCATCTTAACCATCCATTATTTACTTCACGCAAAAATAATCCACGGCCCCTTCGCACGCCAACTCAGCGATCCATCCCCAACCCGCTTAAAGAATTCAACACATCTCAATCGTCGATTCGCGAACTGTACGAAACCCCAATCCCACGGCCAGTAATAATAACCACATCACCGATCCGCGTGAAGCCGCAATTAACCAATGACAGAAGCCTACTCTCACCTATATAAACAATCCATCCCACTACTTTGATTTTCAAACAAAGCATCTTAATCCCCTGTTCTCTCTAATCGAATCGCATCCCTTTCGTTTCGAAAACTCCCAAATTCCCAAACCCTAACTTTTCTCTCACAACTCCAATGGCGCCCAAAGCTGAGAAGAAGCCCGCCGAGAAGAAGCCAGCGGAGGAGAAGAAGTCGACTGTGGCTGAGAAAGCCCCGGCCGAGAAGAAGCCCAAGGCCGGCAAGAAGCTCCCCAAGGAGGCCGGAGCCGCCGCCGGAGATAAGAAGAAGAAGAGATCGAAGAAGAGCGTAGAGACCTACAAGATCTATATCTTCAAGGTGCTGAAGCAGGTTCACCCTGATATTGGGATCTCCAGCAAGGCCATGGGCATCATGAACAGCTTCATCAACGACATCTTTGAGAAGCTCGCCCAGGAGTCTTCCAGGCTTGCAAGGTACAACAAGAAGCCGACCATTACTTCTCGGGAGATCCAGACTGCTGTGAGGCTTGTGCTTCCTGGTGAGCTCGCTAAGCACGCGGTGTCTGAAGGGACTAAGGCGGTGACCAAGTTTACAAGTTCTTGAAGTGTGGTGGGTTCTGCTCTGTTCCGGATATGTAGTTTTTCGATGTCAAGTGTTTAGATTAAGGGTTTAGTTTAGTAGATATGTAATTCACTATCAGTTCTTTCAACGAAATACTATGGTTTATATGATCTGAATTCTGTGCTCACATGGATTATACCTGGAATATTGTGATCTCAAATTTGAAATGAAAACCCATGTACTTAATGATGGTTTCTGTAACGTGAATTTGGTTCCAATGCCCATGTGCTGGAGTTGGGCGTGTAAATGATGTTGGATCTTTGTGCTCTAATGGTGTTTGAAACAATGCCCCTGGGTTGATGAAATTGGTTTGGGGCATTGCATTTGCCCCTATGTTTCTTGAATCAATGTCTTCATTTGCATGTAATTAGGTTTTAAAGTAACAATTGGTTGGTTCAAATTGGTTTTTGGTTGAATTTGAAAAGGAAAAACCTATATGATCTCGATGTGAAATCCCCCATATGGTGGTTTTAAACTTTGGGCGGGCAACTTTTTGCCTTGGTTTTAAACTTTGCAATTTCAATTGGCGCCCAAGCCATATTGTCCGCGGGGCAACTTTTTGCCTTGGTTTCGACATTACAGTTTCGATGGGCGCCATGCGTTGGTGCTGCCGAGGGAGGGCTTGGTCAAATGTATGACTTCTTAGTATAAAATATTTACAGGAAATGGGTTCTGTGGGTTTCACAAAGGCGTTAACATATATGTATACCAAATATTGTTTTTCTAAGCAAGATTGAAAACGACCATAAAGAAAAAAAAGAAAGATTGAAGCTCAACTTTCAATGATATTCCAAAATTGTATTTGTATTGTATTCTCCAACAGTGTCTGACCTTGATTGATGATTTTCTTCATGTCGAGCAAATGCCTCCCTCCAACATTCGCTGTCTGCTTTCTCAGGTGTAGGTACCCTATAAGACTGGTAACTACATGTACTCTTGCGTTCAGGGATAAACACAACATAAAAAACCTAATCATACATGCCCATAATCCTAAGTTGCACAACTTGCCAGTAGTGTATTGTCATAGAGGACACGTAACATGAACAGGACATGATACTTGCGCAGCCTACTTCGTCGTTCAACCTTTTGGATTTTGTTCTGGAACCTTGTTGCAGCACTTGTTTGTCTGTTCGTCAAAATGCAAATTAATGCCAGAGCCAGAACGTGGATCAGAGCAAAACTTTTGATATTAATGTGGATCTAAATTACATATAAATGAGAGAGAGAGAGAGAGAGAGAGAGAGAGAGAGAGAGAGAGAGAGAGAGACACACACACACACACACACACACACACACACACACACACCTGTTTCTTCATCAGAGTAGTGTGAGTCCCCATCCCCAAATATGTCATCAAACAAATCCGACTCCCTCCAATGCCCAAATGTCAATGTTCTCCTTGATAATGGTCCATTGGAGAGAAAGTATGTTCTTGGTATCATCTCAAATTCTGGCAAACGTCCAAAAACGACAGACGGAAAAGAAGGAACTGCGTTGTCGTCTTGTTGGGCAATCATAATCATCTTCTCTTGATCTTGGTGTTGCTCGTGTACAAGCTGGATGCCCCACTCATTCACTTGAAACAAAGATCTCATGAACATTGAAACTATGACTTGGTCACCACCTTTCAGTTCATTCCCCAAACTCCAATGGCTTAAGAATATCATGTCTTCTCCTAAATCCGGAAAGCCGATTAAGGACGGGTCATAGATCCACTTCATTCCCATGCTCTTATTATGGACTTTGGTGACTATTGGACTAATTTTGTCACAACTATAACCAGGATCTAAATCACCATCATTGACTGTATATACAGAGAAGATATTCAAGCCTCGAATCCTGAGGTTAGAACAAGGCACAGTAAAAGATATTGAACAAGAGCCTCTATTTTTATGGCTGAATTGTCCTGGCACCACATTCACAGGAAGAAACGTGCTGATTATACCATATTCATATAGTACCTAACATATGCATGCCATAGAAATCAAAACATTGGTCAAATCTTATGTTGCATGTGATATATATATGAGAGAGAGAGAGAGAGAGAGAGAGAGAGAGAGAGAGAGAGAGAGAGAGAGAGAGAGAGAATCACCTGGATGTGATACTTATAGACCTCATCAAATATGCTATTCCTGCTTGGGAATAACATTCAAATGGTAATTCCCTTGAATTTCAAGTTGCACAAACCCAAGAGTTTGATGGTTTCTGCATCACATCTGGCAATGGGTACGAACTTGTATAAGCATTCAATCTCAACTAGCTTGGGGTTATGCATGCTAAGCAATTCTATAGGTACGCACAAACTTGATTGAAACGTTATTCTTTCCAACAAACTGCAATCAACCACAAGGAAATTTGTTACTCTCAGTAGCCCTTTTAGTGTTTGGAGACTCTAGCACTGGGTAATAACGAGTCGAACAAGCCCCCTAAGACCTCGGACACCATGTGGTAGGCCACGAATTGGATTTTTGCTTAGGCCTAAGAATTCTAATGAGTGTAGGTGACCAAAATCCTTGGGAAAAGCCTCATCAGAAAGACTGCAACTCCTGATGCTTAAATGTGCTAAACAACGTGGTAAGAAAGACCACAAACTTTCTAAATTTCTCCCTATGCGTGGTTTGACCTCTCCAGTGGTAGTCATGAACACTTGACTTATTGGAATTTCGGCTACCTCTAGCACTTTTAGAGACTTCATCTTCCCCAATTCTGTCCAAAACTCATTGAGATTTGACATTTGAGCAGCCAGATAGAGGAAGTGTATCAAGTGACTGGAGATTAAAAAGATTCTTTGGAAGCTTCCTAATCTTTTTGCAACCTTTCAAATTCAAGTAAACTAGTCTATTTAGGTTTCCAATGGACTCATGGACATCAACCAAGCTCGAACAATCTTCAAGAACAAGACTTTCTAAATTGGGGACCAGCGAGAAGTTAGAGATTTCAGTAAGGCAATGGGAATGACCTAGATCAACGTTCTTCAAAGAGGGAAGGTACTGTGAAAGAAAAACAAAGAAAGAAGGTGTGGAGTTACATCTTATACAGGTAAAATTAATCATAAACCATCTTAAACAAAAGATAATGGATAAGTGTGGAGTAGCATACCTTTATTCCCTTAAACACCTGTCTCACGTTACTATGAGGCAGTTCTAGATAAACCAAGCGCTCTAAAGGAAGATCACTGGGTAGAGATTTCAAAGGAAATTCAAGCCAACACCTTAATCCTTTCGGAAATTCTTCATAGCATCCCTTAAATCGTACATGACTAAGATGGAGTAGTCTTAGTTTGGGCATCTTTGCAAATGCAGTAGTTTTAAAGACCATCTCATCTGAATCTCCCCAAGGAGTGTTTACCGAGTGCATATGCATATCCAAGCCAAGGCCTTCAATGGTTTCTGTACCCTAATAAAAAAAGAAACATTTGGATAAACAAGCAGCAATATATATAGGCCCCAAAAGGAAAAAATGCATGCATAAACATAAGAAGAGAATGATTCGTACACTCTTTTCTCTCAATACATTGAAGGAATCCGTATCATTCCATAATCTACTACACTTCTCAGGCTCCTTTGATCCTAGGTGAACAATTTCTCTTCCCATGTCACAGATCATTTGATGCATACTCACCTTCTGATTTTCATCAACTGTTACCAAGCATCTATCCAGAAGATTTTCAATGCCAACAATTATGAAGAAATCACATCCATCTAGTACCCTAACAATATAATCTTTTCTCTTTCCGACAAAGAAGCATGCAAGTGAAGGAATAAATTTTGGTCATCGGGGTTATCCTGTAAAGCATTGTAGCTTATTCTGAGTCTTTGGAGGATTTCATTATTTGGAATAGCTTTTAATTTCTCTAGTGCACTTTTCCATACATCTATAGTTCGTCCAAATAGAGAAGATCCTAAAACTTGAAGAGCTAATGGAAGTCCTTTGCATCGGTCTGCTATCATCTCTGAAAGTTTCATGTAATCTTCACATGGATGGGCTTGTCCAAAAGCATGCCAACTGAAGAGTTCCAGTGATTCATTGGCTTTCAGAGTTTCAACGTTGTAAACTTTGCAAGTAGAGAGTTCATGATCCCTTAGCAACCCTGCATACCTAGTTGTTATGATTATTTTACTACCTGGATAAAACCAATCTAGCATCCCAAATATTGCTTTTATTTGGTGCATATCATCCACATCATCGAGAACAAGAAGAACTCTTTTAGAGATTATGGCATCTCTAATCTTATTTATTCCCTCACTAACACCATGTATTTTCACTTCTCTTCCACTTAATATGATAAAGAAATTGAAGTTGTAGTTGCACTAAACCATTGGGTTGTCTTGAAGTTTCTCTGACATCTTCAAGGAAACAACTTCCTTCAAATTTTCTAAGTTTAAATTATAAACAAATTTCGCAATGGTAGTCTTTCCAATTCCGCCAATCCCATTAACTAAAATTATACCAACATTAGCTGATCAATCTTTTAACCATGAATTAATATATTTGACTCGAGAATCAATTCCAATCGGGTAGGATGCAACTATAGAGGGTGTGCGCATGCGACTTAGTTTTCGTCAACCACTTTAACAATTTGCTTGACAAACTTTGACTCGTACCTAAGAAATGCAATCAAAATGAAAAATAAGTAACATTTATAACATGTCATGATATCAAATAATTAAATTACAAAGTCTCATGCAAATAACATGTCAAAGTTTTCAAATAATGTACTAGGAACAATGGGATTATCAATACATGATATTGGGGATAGAAAAATAGCACATACTATTGAAAATTTAACTGATAGTGCAATACAATGTGTGTAAATGGGGAATCTAATGCCTACGGATCATTGAACTATAATTTGCTTTTGATCTCATTTAAAGTGATTGTCATCGTATCAGGCACCTTGACTTAATTATATATGTTGTAGAAGTTTTTCAAATTCAACTTTGAATTATTAATTAGCCTTTCATTCTTCCATCATAATGATAGAAGTATACTACTCTTTAGTCCTTTTAGACGTATTCAGTATTTTGGAGACACAGGAATATCAGCAGAGTTGATGAATTATAATATCTAATTCAAGATATATATAAAATAATTGAATAAAAAATGGAATAGTTGGAATGAAGTTACCCATTAGCTTGGTTTTGTAAGACCATCCCTGCTAGATCTGCAACTTCTCTTAGTGCTGCCCTCCATTGTTTGACCTTGTTCGGTGATTGCTGATTTTCTTCATGCCTAGCAAATGCTTCTCCAACACTTCATGTTTGGTGCCTCATGTGGGAAGGATCAACGTTGTAGAAGACTAGTAAGACTACATGGTCTGAGATCCTCTTCTGTTTGAGGATCAAGACAAGCTCGTCAAGGCACCATCTGGAAGATGGGTAGTCTTTTGAAAATACAATGACAGAACTTCGTGACTGTTGGATGGCTTTCTCAAATTCTGGCTTAATATTTCTCCTCTCTCAAGTTCTTCTTCATCTCGGAACGTGGGAAAGCCTTACTCCACAAAGGCTGTGTAGAGCTGGTCAGTAAAAGCCCTTCGAGTGTCTTCGCCTCTGAAACTCAAGAACACATTATAACAACATCGAGTGGGAGAAGAACTGGAAGAGGAGGCTTCTTGTTCCCCAAATCGAGCCATGATCACAGAAAATAGTAAATCATTTTTTAATTGCTGGTGTCTCTGAGTCTGAGTGGAATTTAAGGCTACATCTTGAGTTCCTACTTCGTATATGGCCAAGATACCGTGTAAAGAAGGAGGTGGTGAATGTATTGGTCAAGCAAATAAATTAAGGACAGTGTTGCCGCTTGTTTCTATGAGTCATAAATCACGCAATTGCAAAGGAAAATAAAAGACAAAAGCACAAATGGTAGCTGGTAAGAGTGGTCGTGGAGGGGCCAGTTTTGCCTTTCTTAGTGATAAGTTAAACAGAGAGCTGTCTTTTTCTTCCTTTGCATTTGGCAATATGAAAATCAAAGGCGATTAAAAATTAAAAATGAAGAATATATTTATTAATTGAAATTTTAAATTATATTTTTGGTGATACCATTTTCAATGCACGAGATATATAAAGGACTACAAAGAATATATATCATTAGATATAATTGCAAAAGTAAAAATAGTTATTAGGAATTGCCTACGTCTTCTTAAACATAAAACTTCTCTTTTTTGCTTCTATTTGAAGTGATTTGTGCTTTCTAAAGTTGACCTGTTAAACCTTGAATCACACCACCCAAGTAAGCACACCATAAGGTACTTAAAAATTAAAATATCATGATCAACTTGAAACACACTTTGATCTTTTTATAAACATATAATTTGAGTTCATGTAATTTCCCGCCAAAAACATGTACTGCACCACACTATACATCTAGAGTTTGAACAAACATACCTCAAAGGTGTTAGGGAGTCAGGCCGAATAAAAAACAATCTCTCTGGGACATTACGTCGAACAAGTTAAGGCCAGGAGGTTGAAACAGCACAAAGCACCACAGGTTGAACGGCAAGTTAACAACCTATCAACCTATCAACCTATCAACAGAAAGGAAAAAAGAACAACTTTGAGTTAATCACTAGACACTAAATAAAATAAAACTATTTGCTTATTTGAATTCTTTGTTCTGATAATGGAAAAGTGTTTGACATTACGTTGTGTATGGATACAAAGTCAAGCACAAGTAAAAAAAACATGGATGAGCTAGAGGGAGGAGCTCTGCTTGAGGAATGGAGCATCCCCCTTCAAAATTAGCCGCAATGACAGAGATTAAGGATGAAACCCCATTTTTTGGGGACGTCATCTGATGTTGGCAGGGGTTGATGACGGTGGCAGTGTACGAAATTATTTAATAGCTGTGGGCCCAATCTTTGTATAGGAAATGGGTGTCATCTCTTCTCATCTTTGTGTTGAATTGTTGTTTTTATATTTTTCATTTTAAATACGATTTTTTTTAAAAAGTTACAAAGGCATTTACGGAAATGTAATTGTGCACTAATAAAAAAGTATTTGTTACTCAAGTCAAAGTAATGGATTGAACCCAAGGAAGCACAAAAGTACTGTTTTGTCATAAAAAGAGCCAAACTTTAGGATAAAAATTTGCATATCCCCCCTATGACGTTAAATTAAATTGTGTCTGTCATGTGAAATTCTTATAATGTGTGACAAAATGTAATCGGTTTGAAATATCAGAACAATGCTATCTTATGATATACAAGTTATTCTCCAACTTCACAACACTGGCAGTTTCAGTAAAGGCCAAGTATAAGCTATTGGCCCCAAATTGTATTTTTTTTCCCCTCTTCCACCTTAAGTATAATGTTGTTAATGCTATATAAGACTTTTTTTTTACACAAAAAATGAATTAGCCCCACGATTAGAAGAACTTTTAGTGAATGTACATGTACAACAAAATAATTAGGCCAGGATTTGTTTGAGCATGGGGACGTTTCTTCAATCGAAGAATTTGACACATGGAATGTCTGATAATAAGCTCTTTTGAGAGCTTCAATGGTGCCGGAGAAGGAAGCGTTTCCATTTGAGAGGACCATGACAAGTTTTTTCTCGATTTACGTGCACGTGGTTCCAGGGTATAAGCTCAAGGTATCTAGCACCTCTCCCTTAATGGACGCCAAATACCCAGTCAGGTAGTACAAGGCATGTTAAATCATATAATTTTTTTGTCATGCATATGAACTTTGATACCTTGTCAGTCATGCATATGAACCTTGTTCTTTTTGTCCTTCTGGTTTCATATGTTTTTCTTTCATATTCCTTCTTTTTATACCAAATTACATCAGAAAATAAGCTCATCATAGCGTAAGGAAAAAGAAAGTGAGATTGAGAACCTGGCAGAGGAAAAAGAATGCCAAAGGCGACAGAACTCAACTACAACAAATTCATGGATAGCTTATGGCCTCTTCTCTCACGACTGAGTTCCAAAAAGGCAACTGCGTAAAACTACATTGTCGTATAGGACATCTACGGCCAACATGGAAAACACAAAGTATCTATTGTCCTCGGCGTCCCTCATTGTTGTTGCAAGCGGCAGTGCTTGTTCCTCTGTTGAAAATGCAGTTGGCAGAAGATTAGTCGACATAGAAGAGAGGAAAACTTTCGATAGATATACAAACCTGGATTCGCTCAACATAAACAAACACAATAAAACTTGTGTTGAATGAATATAAATGAGAGAGATGCATGCCCACCTTGTTGATCAGAGTCCCCAAATATGTCATTAAACAAAACCGAATCCCTCCAACGAGTAAACGTCAGTGCTCTCCTTGATTGTGGTCCATGCGACAGGAAGTACGTTCTTGACATCACCTCGAATTCTGGCGAACGTGCAAAAATGACACATGGAAAAGAAACTGGACACTCATAATCATCATTGCCATCGTCGTCATGTTGGGTCCTCATCATCCTGATATTCTCTTGATCTTGCTCGTGCACAACCTGGACGCCCCACTCCTTCAGCTGAAAGACAGATCTCATGAACATGGAAACTGTGACTTGGTCGCCACCTTTCAATAATTGATTCCCCATCTTCCAATGGCTTAAGAATATCATGTCTTCTCCAGGATCTGGAATGCCGAAGCATGATGGGTCATAGATCCACTTCATTCCCGTGCTTTTGTTGCTAACTTTGATTATTATTGGACTAATTATCTCACAACTGTAACCAGCATAAGAACCACTACCAGAACATGTATACATAGAGAAGACATTCAAGCCTCGAATCCTGAAAGTAGAAGTAGAAGAAGGCACACTAAAAGATATTGACCAAGACTTTCTACTTGTATAGCTGAAGTGGCCTGGCACCACATTCCCAGGAAGAAATGTGCTGAATATACCAGATTCATAAAGTCCCTATATATAGACATGTAAGCCAGTATTAGTCAAATAGCATCTTCCTTGTGATATTGTTGTGTGTGTGTGTCTATGTGTGTGTGTGTGTATATATATATATATATATGTATGTATGTATACGATAGAGAGAAAGAGAAGCACCTGGATGGGATACCTTCTGATCCAATCCAGCTTCGTACTCTCAACTGCACGGCACGACTCCACTGCGATCCTACATGGGAAGATCATCAAAACGGTTTCCATGGATTCCAAGTACTTGGACAAACCCAAAAGATCGAGCATTTCTACATCACAATTTCCAAGGGGTTCTAACTTGTACATGTATTCAATCTCAACTAACTTAGGGTTACTAATGCTAAGCACTTCAAACGGTGTGAATCCGAACAAACTTGATTGAAATGTTACTTTTTCCAACAATGCACAATCAAACACACCAAAATATCTTGCCCTTGGCAGCCCTACAAGCGTTTTGAGCCTCTTGCAATTTGAAAAAAGAAGTTGATCAAGTCGTGTAACACCTCGGATGCAATCTGGTAGGCCAGAGATTGGATTGTCGCTTAGATCTAATAGTTCTAATGAGGGTAGGTTACCAATATCTTTGGGAAAAGCCTCATCAGAAAGATTGCAACTCTTGAGCTTTAATTGTGTTAAACTACTTGGTAAAGAAGCCCAAAAAGTTTCTGGATTTCTCCTCAGGCATGATTTGACGTTTCCAGTGGTGGTCAGAGCTTGAGTTACCTTTAGCACTTTAAGAGATTCCATGTTCCTCAGCTCCTTCGGAAACTCATTTAGACTAGAGCATCCAGATACAATAAGTGTATCAACTGATTTTAGCATAAATAAATTCTTTGGAAGTTTCCTAATCTTTTTGCAATCTTTCATATTCAAGTAATTGAGTCTCTTTAGGTTTCCAATGGATTCATGAACATCAACCAAGCTCGCACAATCTTTAAGAATCAGTCTTTCTAAGTTGGGGGCCAGTGAGAAGTTACCGATTTCAGTAAGGCTATGGGAATGACTTAGATCAAGGGTCTTCAATGAGGGAAGGTGCTGTGGAAAAACAAAATGAAAGATTGTGTGAAGTTAAATCTGACAAATGCAAAATTAAACATAAAATTAACAAAAGAAAATGGATAAGCATGGAGTATGATGCATTTATTCCCACCAAGGATAGGATACCTTTCTTCCCTTCTTTAAAACTTGTCTCAAGTTTTTTTTCCGGTTAAAGACTTGTCTCAAGTTACTATGATGCATTTCAAGATAAACCAAGCACTCCAAAGGAATTTCACTAGGTAATGATTTCGATGGAAATTCAAGCCAACACAACCATCTTAATCCTTTTGGAAATTCCTCATAACATCCATTGAGTCGTAAATGACAAAGCTGAAGTAGTTCTAGTTTGGACATCCTTGAAAATGCGTTAGTTTCCAAGACTACCTCATTCGTATTGCCTGAAGGAGTGTTTACTGAGAGCATACGCATGTTCAAGGCAAGACCTTCAATTGTTTCTGTACCCTGAAAAAAAAAAAACAGTTGGATATAAGTAACCAGCAAGGATATGTGCATGTGCAAGAAAAATCGCATCTTGAGAGAAGAATCTTTCTTACACTCTTTTCCTTCAATACATCGAAAGAATCCTTATCACGCCATAATCTACTACGTTTTCCAGGTGCCTTTGATTCTAGCCGAACAATTTCTCTTCCCATGTCCCAAATCATTTGATGCATCTTCACGTTGTTTTCATCATCAATTGTTACCAAACATCTATTCACAAGATTTTCAATGCCAACAATTGTGAAGAAATTACATCCATCCAGTATTCTAACAACATAATCTTTCCCTTGTCCAACAAAAAAACATGCAATATGGAGGAATAAATTTTGGTCATCAGGGTTATCTTGTAAAGCGTCGTAGCTTATTCTGAGTTTTTTGATGATTTGATTATCTGGAATAGTTTTTAATTTCTCCAATGTACTTTCCCAAACATCTATACGTCGTCCTGATAGAGACGAACCCAAAACTTGAAGAGCTAACGGGAGTCCTCCGCATCGATCCTCTACCCTTTTCGACAGACTAATGTAACCCTCAATTGGGTGGTCCTGGCCAAACGCATGCCAGCTGAAGAGTTGTAATGATTCATCCACATCCAAAGTTTCAGCATCATAAACTTTGCTTTTAGCTACTTGATGACCCCTTAATAATCCTGCACACCTAGTTGTTATCATCATTTTACTTCCAGGGCAAAACCAATCTTGCATAAAAAATATTGCATCTATCTGGTCCATATGATCAACATCATCAAGAACAAGAAGAATTGTTTTAGAGATTATGGCATCTCTAATCTTTTTTATTCCCTCACTGACACTGTGTATTTTCACTTCTCTTCCACTCATAATGTGGTGAAGGAATTGTATCTGTAGGTGAACTAAACCATTGGGTTGGTTTGAAATTTCCCTGACATCTTCAAGAAAACAACTTCGTTCAAATCTTCTGAAGTTTATGTTGTAAGCAAATTTTGCAAGGGTTGTCTTTCCAATTCCCCCAACTCCATTAACTAAAAGTATTCCAACATCGGTTGATCCATCCTGTAACCATGAATTAATATTTTCAACTCGAGAATCAATTCCAATCGGGTAGGGTGCAATAGCGAAGGGCGTGCGACTGAGTTTGTTGTCAATCACTTTAACAATTTGCATGATAAACTTTGACTCGTACCTATCAATTGCAACAAGATTGAAAAATAAATCATGTTTAATTAATTAACATTTCATGCATGATTTCAAATAGTTAAATTACAAACTCTCACGCAAAGAACAAGCCAAAGTTATCAGATATGCTGAAACAATGGGACGAAAACTGAAAGAATTATATTGATATTAACACTAGTGTAATATGTGTGTGTGAAAATAATTATGTGAGCAGAGTTGATGAATTTTTTAAATAAGAAAAGCTTCAAATTATATATCTAAAAGTTAAACCCTACAGGACAGGAGTAGTGAATTGAACTTAAGTAAGAAATGAACAGCTAGTTTGAATGAAGTTACCCATCAGCGTGGTTTTGTAAGACCATCCCTGATAGATCTGCAACTTCTCTCAGTGCTGCACGCCATTGTTTGACCTTGTTCGTTGATAGCTGATTTTCTTCGTGCCTAGAAAATGCTTCTGCAACACATCCTGTCTGGTTCCTCACGTGGGAAGGATCAACGTCATAGAAGACAGGTAAAACTACGTGTTCCGAGATCCTCTTCTGCTCAAGGATGAAGACAAGCTCGTCAAGGCACCATCTGGACGACGAGTAGTCTTTTGAAAATACAATGACAGAACTACGTGACTGTTGGATGGCTTTCTTCAATTCTGGCTTAATATCTACTCCTCTCTCAAGTTCTTCATCATCCCGGAACGTGTTAAAGCCCTTCTCCACACAAGCGGTATAGAGATGGTCGCTAAAATTCTTTCGAGTGTCTTCGCCTCTGAAACTCAAGAACACGTCATAACAGCATGGAGAAGGAGAAGAAGTGGAAGAGGAGGCTTCTTGGTGCCTAAATCGAGCCATGATCACTGAAAATACTTTACCACTTCTTAATTGCTTGGTGTCTAAGCCTTGTTTACCCAAAATATAGATCTTGAGTTTCCTACTTCGGATATTGCAAAGATACCGTGTAAAGGAGGAGGTTGGTGAAGCAAATAAATTATAGATGTAGCCGCCCCTTTCTCTTAGTCATCCATCACTCAATTGCTAAGGAAATAAAAGAGACATCCCTTTTCTAGAAGCACCAATGGTAGCTGTTAAAAGTGGTAGTGGAGGGGCCAGATTATTTTGCCTTTCTTCTTTTGCATTTGGCAATATGAAAATTTAAGGGGATTAAAAATTGAAAAGGAAGAATATACTCATCACGGCAAGTTGGCAAACCTACTAACAAAAATAAGTTGATCAAGCCCCGTGAGACCTCGGATGCAATCTGGCAGGCCACAAATTAGATTGTTATCAAAATCTTTGGGAAAAGCTGTCATGCAAAAACACTCCAAGACGTTGTTGTTGATGGATTACGCAACTATCATATACAAGCCACACAAAGATAAAGCACAAAGCACACACAAAACCACAGAAGTAAACACACACACATAGAACACAAGAATTTATAGAGGTTTGGCGTTGTGCTTACGTCCTCTTGGTGATCCCCTAGAAATTCACTAGTTTGAAAGAACCCTTTTGGTTAAAATGAAGAACCCCCTTTGATCTCTCACAAACCCTAGCTCTCTTTTCTCTCACCACATTACAATAACCTAGCGCTAAAGTGCCTATTTATGTGTCATAGGGCTTTAGTACAATTATGGAAGGAATAGAAAACTTAAAGAAGGAATAGAAAACTTAAAGACTCCAAAACTAGGAGAAAAATCTATCTAGATTCGCTTGGGATTCATGCTAGAATTATATGTCCCGCTTGAGCACCACTCACGCCACTCGAGCGCCTGTTGTCCACTCGAGTATGCGTTATGCCGCTTGAGGAGGCGCTGGAGCGCCTGGGTCTAGGTGACAAGTACCGCTCTACCACTCGAGCGACAGAGCCCAGTTTCCTTCACTTCTTCTGCATCTTTAAGTGAGCCAAACATCAACAAAAGCATCATCATAAAGATTGCAACTTGTGAGCTTCAACTGTTTTAAACAAGGTGGTAAAAAAGCCCAAAAGTTTTCTAGATTTCTCCTTAGGCATGATTTGACTTCCCCAGTGGTCTCATGAGCACTTGAGTTATTGGAATTTCAGCAGATACAATAAGTGTATGGGTTTACTGTTGATTTACCCATTGAACTTGTATGATATTTTCAATTTGCACCCTCATTTTTTTTTTTTGAAAAATTAAGCACACGAACTAATTTTTATTGCCAATTACCCCCTATCCTTCTAAATCTCAACATTTCATCTAATTTGCAAATTGGTCATTTTATATGTTGAAATCATATAAAAAAATATTTTAATAAACAGAGGGCCACCTATTCATCTCTATTTTTAGTAATTAAATAATATTTTGGCCTTATTTAATTACTTTAATTAGTAAATTTAGTGAATAATTAATATTAAATATTTTAATTAAGTTCATAAAGTATATTACTTGATAAATAGTAATTAATTAAAAGGTATTTAAAAGGTATAGCCCCTCGAATATACCTTTAAATTATTGTATTTCCAGAGCATATACATTTAACATTTCTATGTATAGTAATTAAATAATATCTTAGCCTTATTTAATCACTTTCATTAGTAATTATTTTTAATTATTATTTCTTCAGTGAATAATTAATATTAAATATTTTAATTAACTTCATAAATTATATTACTTAATAAATAGTAATTAATTGAAAGGTAATTAAATAATATCTTAGCCTTATTTAATTACTTTCATTAGTAATTATATTTTAATTATTATTTCCTTAGTGAATCATTAGTATTAAAGATTTTAATGAAGTTCATAAATTATATAGGGTTTACACACGGAGTATACAAAATGATATTTTCCACTACTTGTAATGAGAAGCAAGATTGAAAACGGCCGAAAAAGAAAGAAAGAAACGCAAGATCCAAGCTCAATTTTCTGTCACTGAGATGATCTGTAATTTGCAACAAGATACTGAGTTATTTCTTCCATATTTTCAGTTGGGAAACTCCTAATAACAGCTTTACACAACAATGTGAAATGAGAGACAATGCAAATGTCCATGGTATCAACCAAGACTGGTATAACTACATGATCCAAGATACTCTTGCTTTCAAGAATCAAGACAAACCATAAACAACCAAAGCTGTCAAATTGGAATCTATAATCCATAAGCTGCGGAATTGGTCAGTACTATTACTATATTGACGTGGAGGATACGTACTATGAGCGGAGACAGCTTGCTTGTGACGGTTGTTGAGCAACCATCTTCTTAGTGATTCAACCGTTTGGATATTTTTTCTGCTCAGGACACCTTCTTGCGGCACATTTTTGTCTGTTAAAAATGCAAATTAATGACAGCTAGAATCCGTCTCCATAAAATGTGGACAAGAGCAACACTTTTGACATGATACGAATGTGGATCTATTCTTAAATGAGTGGAGTGGAGTGAGAAAGTATAAATGAGAGACACACCTGTTTCTTGATCGGAGTAGTTTGAGTCCCCATCCCCAAATATGTCATCAAACAAAACCGACTCCCCACAACGTCCAAATGTCCATATTCTCCTTGATATTGGTCCATTGGAGAGGAAGTATGTTCTTGGTATCATCTCGAATTCTTGCAAATGTCTTAAAACGACAGATGGAAAAGAAGGAACTGCATCGTCGTCGTCTTGGGCAATCATCTTCTCTTGATCTTGTTTGTATACAAGCTGGATGCCCCACTCATTTAATCGAAACAAGGATCTCATGAACATTGAAACTGTTACTTTGTCACCACCCTTCACTTCATTCCCCAAACTCCAATGGCTTAAGAATATCATGTCTTCTCCTAAATCTGGAAAGCCAAAGCACGATGGATCATAGATACGCTTCATTCCTGTGCTCTTATTATGGACCTTAGTCACTATTGGACTAAATTTGTTACAATTATAACCAGGATAAAAATCACCACCAAAGCTTGTGTACACAGAGAAGATGTTCAATCCTTGAATCCTGAGGTTAGAAGAAGGCACAGTAAATGATATTGAAGAGCCTCTACTTGTATGGCTGAACTGGCCTGGCACCACATTCCCAGGAAGAAACGTGCTGAATATACCATATTCATATAGTCCCTACATATATGCCACTTAAATAAAAACATTAGTCAAATCTTATGTTCCATGTGATGAGAGAGAGAGAGAGAGAGAGAGAGAGAGAGAGAGAGAGAGAGAGAGAGAGAGAGAGAGAATCACCTGGATAGGATACTTCCTGATCTTACAAAACTCCCAACTCCTACATGGGAATAACATTTGAATGGTGATTCCCTTGGATTTCAAGTTGCACAAACCTAAAAGCTTGATTGTTTCTGCATCACATCTTGCAATAGGTACAAAGTTGTACGGGTATTTGATCTCAACTAGCTTCGGGTTATACATGCTAAGATATTCTAAGGGTACGCACGAACTTGATTGAAATGTTGCTCTTTCCAACAACCTGCAACCAACCACAATGAAAGTTCTTACTCTCGGTAGCCCTTCAAGTGTTTGGAGCCTCTTGCAATTGGAACAGTTGAGTCGAACAAGCCCCCTAAGCCCACGGATGCATTGTGGTAGGCTACAAATTGGATTTTTGCTTAGATCTAAGAATTTTAATGAGGGTAGGTTACCAAAATCTTTGGGAAAAGCCTCATCAGAAAGATTGCAACTCAAGAGATTTAAATGTACTAAACCACGTGGTAAGAAAGACCACAAATTATTTGGAGTTCTCCCTACACTTGGGTTGACCTTTCCAGTGGTAGTCATGAACACTTGACTTATTGGAATTTTGGAAACATCTAGCACTTTTAAAGACTCCATCTTCCTCAACTCCGTCAAAAAAATGTTTGAGATTTGAGCAGCCAGATAGACTAAGTGTATCAAGTGATTGGAGCTTAAAAAGATTCTTTGGAAGCTTCCTAATCTTTCTGCAACCTTTCAAATTCAAGCAAACAAGATTCTTTAGGTTTACAATGGACTCATGGACATCAACCAAGCTCGTACAATCTTCAAGAACAAGTCTTTCTAAATTGGGGACCAGTAAGAAGCTAGAGATTTCAGTAAGGCTATGGGAATGACTTAGATCAACGGTCTTCAAAGAGCGAAGGTACTGTAAATGAAAAAGAAAGAAAGAAAGTGTGGAGTTAAGTCTTATGCATGTAAAATTAATCATAAACCACATTTAACAAAAGACAATGGACAAGTGTGGAGTAGCATACCTTGATTCCCTTAAAGACTTGGCTCAATTTACTGTTAGGCATTTCAAGATAAACCAAGCACTCCAAAGGAAAATCACTGGGTATAGATTTCAAAGGAAATTCAAGCCAACACAACCATCTTAATCCTTTCGGAAATTCTTCAATGCAACCCTTGAATCGAACGTGACTAAGATGGAGTAGTTTAAGTTTGGACATCCTTGCAAATGCACTAGTTTCCAAGACTTCCTCATCTGAGTTTCCCCAAGGAGTGTTTAACGAGTGCATATGCATATCCAAGGCAAGGCCTTCAATGGTTTCTGTACCCTAATAAAAATTCAAAAAAAAAGAAAGAAAAAAGAAGAAGAAACATTTGGATAAGCAAGCAACAAGGATATATAGGCCACCCGTAAAAAATGCCTGCACATACATAAGAGGAGAATGATACTTACACTCTTTTCTCTCAATACATTGAAGGAATCTTTATCATTCCACAATCTACTACGATTTGCAGGCTCCTTGGATTCTAGGCGAACAATTTCTCTTCCATATCACATATCATTTGATGCATACTCACTTTCTCATCTTGATCAACTGTTACCAAGCATCTATCCATAAGATTTTCAATGCCAACAACTGTGAAGAAATCACATCCGTCTAGTATTCTAACAATATAATCTTTTCTCTCCCCAACAAAGAAACATGCAATGTGAAGGAATAAATTTTGGTCATCGGGATTATCCTGTAAAGCATCATAGCTTATTCTGAGTCTTTGTAGGATTTCATTATTTGGAATAGCTTTTAATTTCTCCAGTGCACTTTTCCACACATCTATAGGTCGTCCTGATAGAGAAGAACCCAAAATTTGAAGAGCTAATGGAAGTCCTCCGCATCAGTCTGCTACCATTTCTGAAAGTTTCATCCAATCTTCACGTGGATGGGCTTGTCGAAAAGCATGCCAACTGAAGAGTTGCAGTGATTCATTGGCATTCAGAGTTTCAACATTGTAAACTGTACAATTAGAGAGTTCATGATCCCTCAACAACCCTGCACACCTAGTTGTTATCATTATTTTACTTCCTGGACAAAACCAATCTTGCATAGAAAATATTGCACCTATTTGCTTCATATGATCGACATCATCAAGAACAAGAAGAACTGTTTTAGAGATTATGGCATCTCTAATCTTTTTATTTCCCTCACCGACACTATGTATTTTCACTTCTCTTCCACTCATAATATGGTGAAGGAATTGTCTTTGCAGTAGAACTAAACCATTGGGCTGTTTTGAAGTTTCCCTGACATCTTCAAGGAAACAGCGCCGTTCAAATCCTCTGTAGTTTGAATTGTAAGCAAATTTCGCAATGGTTGTCTTTCCAATTCCCCCAACCCCATTAATTAAAAGTATACGAACATCGGTTGATCCATCCTGTAACCATGAATTAATAAATTCAACTCGAGAATCCATTCCAGTCGGGTAGGGTGCAACAGTAAAGGGTGTGCGCATGCGACTTAGTTTGTCGTCAATCACTTTAATAATTTGGTTGACAAACTTTGACTCGTACCTAATAATTGCAATTAAAAATGAAAAATAAATAACATTTAAATAACATGTCATGATATCAAATACTTAAAAAGTACAGTCTCATTCACCCATTAGCTTAGTTTTTAAGACCACCCCTGATAAGAAAAGCTATAGCTAGTTAAAGTTATCAAAAAAATCAAAGAGGCAGTTGGAATGAAGTTACCCATTAGCTTGATTTTTTAAGACCATCACTGATAGATCTGCAACTTCTCTAAGTGCTACCTTCCATTGTTTGATCTTGTGGGGTGATTGCTAATTTTCTTCGTGCCTAGAAAATGCTTCTCCAACCCTTCCTGTCTGGTTCCTCAAGTGGGAAGGATCGACGTCGTAGAAGACTGGTAAAACTACATGTTCTGAGGAGATCCTCTTGTGTTCGAGGATGAAGACAAGCTCGTCAAGGAACCATCCGGAAGACGCGTAGTCTTTTGAAAAAACAATGACTGAGCTTCGCGACTGTTGGATGGCTTTCTGCAATTCTGGCTTTATACCTTCTCCCCTCTCAACTTCTTCTTTGTCTCGGAACGTGGGAAAGCCTTTCTCCACAAAGGCTGCGTAGAGATGGTCTGTGAAAGTCTTTCGAGTGTCTTTGCCCCTGAAACTCAAGAACACGTCATAACGACATCGACAAGGAGAAGAATTGGAAGAGGAGGGTTTTTGGTGCCTAAACCGAGCCACGATCACCAATAACGGGTTTAGGATTTTTTTACAGGGGTGTGCAAAAAAATTTTTTTTGACACCTATGTGATTCAGATTACGGTCGGGTCCTCCACCAAAACACCCACAAGCTCAAGCTGGTCAAACCACCTATTCAACATCAGCACATAATATCTTCACAACATAAAACCACCATCAATGCGTAACACAGAGAAACGCATGGAAAAAGAAGAGAGAAACAAAGATTTAATAAAACAAAAGAGAAACAAATAGAGAAGACATAAGAAAAGAAAGACAAAAGAAAAATGGCGGAGAGAAAGAAGAAGAACAAGAAAAGAGAAAGAACAAAGAAAAAGAAGAGAGAGGAAAGAGAAAAGAAAGAAGAAAAGGGGCGAAGGAATTAAAGAAGAAAGAGAAAGAAAATAAGAAAAGCTCGTCTAGGCACCATCTGGAAGACGCATAGTCTTTGAAATTTTTTTGAAATTTGGATGGCTTTCTCAAATTCTGGCTTAATATCTTCTCCTCTCTCAAGTTCTTCTTCATCTCTGAACGTGGGAAGCCTTTGTCCACAAAGGCTGTGTCGCCTTCGTCCACAAAGGCTGTCTTCACCTCTGAAACTCAAGAACACGTGGTAACGACATCGAGAGGGAGAAGAATTGGAAGAGGAAGCATAATCTTGATGACCTCTAGAAAGAGCCATGATCACACGAAAATTGCTCTGAGCTAGCTAAGCTAGGCCAAGAAACAGGGAAAATATCTAAACACTGAGAAATTAATATTAATTTTTATTAGAATGGAAATTAATAAAGACCATTGGGTTATTATAATGGCCCATCTTAAAATGGGGGCCGACAACTCTTCATACATGTCTGGAACCCTATCAGACATGATCTCATTAACTTCCAAGAAAATTACCAATTAGCTTTTCCAATGTAGGAAAATTTACAAATTGGGACAATGATTCAGAAAGGATGGATCAGATGAGAGGTAGAGTAGAGGGTACAATACAACTAATCAGCTGGCTTCCTTCCTCTTCCTCCCAAGTACAGAAGCTCTCTCGAATCGGGGGCCGCCTATCCGCCACTTCTTAAAGGCCGCCATTGACGACTGAGCTGCCTCATACACTAGAAACAAGTGTATAACCATTTGAGTCAACATTCATATAGAAGAAGTTTGAGAGACAGTGATGAAAGATATGATAAAACATGTAGGGGGATATAAATCTTACGATTGGTTTCTTCTTTTGTTAAGTACGACAGCAATTTTGAATGTGCTGTAAATGCTGCGTTATGTGCCTTGGCCAGGATTTTCTGATACCTGGTCCTAAATGCAGATAATAGGAATGATCCCATGTCTCTATCACCAACCCTATCCATCCAAATGATTCAAACAAAATAAAGAAAAAAACTAGTTAGAATCAGTTTGTCTGGCCACAAATAGTACATGTGAACAGCACAGATTGTTCAGTGTCCAATTTACCACCCAAAACAAGAACAGAAAACAAATCATCCAGTTGTATTTCTTTGGATTCAGACAAGAAGCATCAGTCAACAATAAATACCCTCCTACCAGATCATAAACCGCACTAGGCCAAGTCTACAAAGTGAAGGTCCAAATGTTAAACCAAGAGTGCCAAGCCAATCAATAAATGTCCAATTCTCAACGTTATACATATTGGATTTTCTTTTTCTATTTTCGCTTTTGGCGTTTTTCTCATTTACTTTCGTGTCAGATATACACATTAATCTATTGTATAGACCTGGCTTTCATAGGAGAAACTCAGGGTTTTATATCCCTTGACCAGAATTTTCAATAGCATGAACATATGATGTTGGAGAAATTGAACTACTTTAGGGATAGTTTTCATTTTCAAATTGACAAAGAACAAGATCATGACAATTCACAGTGAAAACAGTTCATCCAGAATGGGAGTCTTGTCATATACCATTTTCTCAACCCTCTACCACACTAGGGTTCATTTATATGAAATATCCACCTATTAAAAGATAATTCAAAGAAAGCATAAAAAGAACACACTGATGATGTTATGTATACAAGAAATGGGTAGGAGAGAGACTCACAGCGGTGCTATCTTGCATCCAAATTCATAGAAGTATAGACATCGAGATCTTAAATCCACAGATGCACCATCAGCCCCAAGTTCCAGTTTTGTTCTGACAAAGGAAGAAATCTACAAGAGTTAAATATGTAATACCAATCACTAAATTTGAACTTTGAACTTGAATCACATAAGCCACTCTTCATGCCTTCCCCAAAATCTAATACATGCCTGGGGGCTGGCAGCAACTATGTTTGATCAGTACCAACTAATAAATTCAATGATATGACAAACGCAGAGAAGAAATGTCTGGACATCAGATTTCAAAAACAGAAATAACTGAAAATCAATGACCACTTGCCAGAATGAATCTCCCTGCAACTCAGCCCTAAAAAATGGCCATAAATTATTTTTAAATAAACCTATACAGATCATTACCTTTGATTGAAACATGCAGGAACCTTCATCTTTGCTAATTTTCTGAGGTGTAACTCATGGGCAAGCCAGTAAGGCAGTTCTACCTTTGAACCGGGTTCAACCTGAAATACAGGGCCAAGAAGATACAAGAAAATATCTCCTTTGAATAAAAACCATGCACTCCAAATCCACTCTGGTCACTTACACAATGGGTCTCAGCACTAGGATCAATATCAACCCCATTTACTGCTTGCTGGAAAACAACTGGGACACGCTGCTTGGAAACAGCTAACATGTTTAAAATACAGAATTAAAATGACTAAGTAAATAAAGCAAATGGAGTTTAGATTTCGAGGATACAAAGAGACAGGAATTAACCTGTTCCTCCACAAGAATATCATCAATGTCATAGTAACTTGCCATTTTCAGAAAAGATCCCACTTTCCGTACAATGCTCCCTCCCTTCTCCTGGACAGACTCCTGCAGCAACGGATCCATGAGCCACCAAAACCCAAAATGACATACAGAATATAAGGCTAAAATTTTGACATTGAAGTTTAATAAAAGGTATTTGAACCAGTCTAAATTGCTTAGGATTTCCCATGTTTATGTGCCATGGTTGCATTTGAAAACCCAAATTTGGGTTTACGATGTGTAATTGAATTCTATAGAGATATCGAACCAACGGATTCAAGATTTCTTGTTTATGCAATTCAAACTGAAAGGATACCAAATATCAACAAGTTATGAACTCTATGAAGCATTTTGACAAACAAGTTGCAGGCAAGAAGCAGACCTTATTGATTTCATAGAAGAAGCATACATAATTCTTTTCTTTCTTTCTCTGGCCGAGTATAGTGTAAAGACTAAAAACTCAGAAAAAGATATAAAACCCCACAAATACCCAATTGGTAAAACATACATATCGAACTAATCCTAACTTTAAAAGCAAGAATCAGATCAAGCCGACCATGAATCTACTCATCACATAGCTAGCCAAAATATGGAACTAAAATTCTCTAAAATCCAATCTGAAATGACGATATAGAGTTTAAACTAATTATATCGAAGTTCAGAATGACCTGAGTTCTTGTTTCCCTTTTTCTTTTTTGAGGGTGAAATCTGTTGCCGACGAGAGAGATTTAACTAAAACGGAGGGAAGAAGACGATCCAAAAATGAAATGAAATGAAAAGGAGGGAAACTCAAAAATATTGGAAGAGGGGGTATTCGTGTGTAACGCAGTGTACCATTTTTGCAAAAAGTTTACGAATCAGACACCGATTAACTTAACTGAGCACGTGTCTAGTTACGAAGACCTTATGGTTTCTTTATTGATTTATTTATTATTATTTTGGTTTATGAATTGAATTCTGCATATTAATATAGACAATATTTGTTTCATTTTGAATCATAGAAAAATGATAGTATGTGTTCCCAAAGGGTTGTTTTTTGTTTTTGTTTTACTATCCATTATTGTAATCTGTCTACAATTTGCATTCGATGTGATTCTCAATGATTTAGCATGTTTACGTACTATGAACGGTGAAATCATGAATCGAGGAATTTAAGAATAAGGGAATAAAAAATTGGAATCGGATCAACTATTCCCCTAGTTGATCGGTTCCCTAGCTTTAAGGGTATTTAATTATGAATTTGAACATATAATTCACATAATTTTTTATTCCTAAAGTGTAAGTAACGCAGGATAAATAATTGCCAAATATTAGAGTAAGTTGAGAGGAGTGGGATGGATGCATGATTTTGTTGAATAAAAATAATTGACGAATGTAGCAAGTAAGGAACAGCTTAAATAATGATCAATATCAAAGGTTATACATAAGGTTATATATATGTATTAGTAAACACAAAAGAAGAAGGTATTGGAATCATTATAATATTCATTCTTGGTTAGTTAGAGGATTGCAATGTCATTGCTTCACATTTGACCCGAAAAATTAAATAGAATTCACCAGCAAAAAAATATAAAAAATAGAATTATGGAAATTGCTACTCTCTAGTAGCACTGGTATCATTAAAATATTTGAATATATTTAAAAAGTATAGTCAGGCCGCTATATTTATTAAATAATCGAATATATTCACGGGAGAATAACCATGCAGCTACTAGAAACAATTATCAATGTGTTAAATGATGGAGAAAGGCCAAAGTTTATAAATGAAGTATTTTACTAAATTATAGATAACAATGAGGATACTAGAAACAATTCCAAAAATAAATAAAAATTCATGGACCCTTCACAACATCCCCTCTTCTTTTTTCTTTTTTCTTTTTTTTTTTTTTTTTTGGCTCTTTCATTAGTGTAGTGTTCCATGCAACAATAGATACTTCAATCTTCTGTTCAAGAACAGATGGAACATTGACTCTCAAAACTAGTCCCACTTAATGTTGTATTTCCATCAGCAGCAACAAGATCATATGGTGAATCCTCTGCAAATTCTAATGGCATGGATTTCCAGTGTAAGCTTGGCTTCCAGTCAGCTTCCCTCAGTACCTTCACTATTTTGCTCCCTTCAGCAGATAAATGAATCCCATCTCTGGAAAAGATAATAATTGAAACTACATGAAACAGTAACTGATAGATTTAGTTCAGTATAAACGTCCATAATGACACCTTCAAAGAGATATCTTCACAGCAGTCAATAGATTTCATCCCTACTTCACATTGCTTCCTAAAGAAAATCCTATGCCTAAGATCATCTGAAAGTTACCCACGACGGATGGAGGAATGAAGCCCTCTCTCTGGAATGAACACCTCTCTTGGGCTCTATCATTTAAAATTAATCCTAATTAATTAATTTTTAAACTAAAGAAATAACCCTTGGGGCTTATTTAATTGCTTTCATCTGTAATTATGGTTTAATTATTATTTCTTTAGTGAAGAATTAAATATTTTAATTCACTTAATAAATGGTAATTATTTTTAAATTTTCATTCAATCAAATATTTAAATACCAATTATTCACTAAGTAAATAGTAATTAAAAAATAACAACTAAACAAAGTAATTAAAAAAGAGAATTCAAGATTAGGCATTCAAAGGGGATAGCCGGGCGGCTATAATTTTAAAATATTCAAAAACCTACACTCCTAATGACAGGACCCGACCCAATTTTCGCTTTGGAATCCGAGCCGAATCCTGTGCGTGTCCGACACCTGGCAAATGTCGGGCACGAATGACCTTTTTACCCTTTCCTTTTTCAATTTCTTTTTAAATTTTCTTCCGACTTCTGCCGAAAATTCGGCAGAGTCTCCCCTGTATTTTGACCATACCCAAAGTCTTCCACCTGTCAAACAATCTCAAAAATCCTACCAACGGCCAGACTAATTCAACAAACAGATCTTAACTCCAGTTTCTTAAGTTCAACAAGATATCAGAGCATGTTTAAACAAATTTACAAGGTTTAAGAAAAAGTTACAATGAGTTCCTACACTTTGGTGGTGGGTCAGGAGCTAGGATGATGGCCCGAGTGATTTTCTTCGTTCTTCTACGGCCTGGGGGCGAAAAACAAGTTAAAATTGTGAGTGGACCAAAAAAAAAATAATAATGTTCGTGAAAACATTTGAGAATATAGTAACCCCCGTTTGAAAAACATAGGGATATAAAAACCATGATTTGATCATAATCAACTCGAGATATTCAATGAAACACAGATAAATGTAACTACATAAATGTTCACATACTAAACAAAAATATAACCGAGTAACACATGTTGAGTGTCAAAGATACTGATAGAAATAAGTGAAATAACAACTGCACTAAAAAGTTTTAAAAGAATCCTTTTTAACTGCCACCTAATTGTACCCCTGTGATAGCCGTCAATTCCCTGGCAGGTCTCGGGCGTCACACAGGCTACCCGAGCCGCAAACTGGCGAAATCAGGGGACTATGATCGCCTGATCCGCCGGCAGGTCCTCGATGACACCAAGTCACTCGAGTCGCTCAGGCAGGATACAGGGGACCGTAGTCAGCCTGATCCGCAATCCTGGCAGGTCTCGGGGACACGAAGTCAGCCGAGCCGCAAATCCTGGCAGGTCTCGGGACACCAAGTCTGCCGAGCCGCAAATCCTGGCACTCACGGTCCGAGCGTCCCCGAAACTCGTGAGGCGAAGTCCAGTGCACTGACATAAACTGAAATCGGACTGGATGTCAGTAGACATCGGTCCAACTGTGGGTAATCACCAAAGAAAATGGGTACGAGGTGGTTTTGAAATAAATTCCTTTAGAAAAATCTGATTAATAACTGAAATCTCAAATTGTGCTGCTATTTCATCTGCCATAAGCCTCAAACTCTATTTTCTATAACTCTTTAGCATGTGTAAGTAAGCAACACAAAACTATGGAACTATTTCTGTACTAATCATGCTCGGAAATAAAACTTATTCAGATAAACTCATTTGTAAAACTTATTTATATAAAATCACGATAAAATCATTAAGTAAACTCAGTTATATAAATCATTTATATAACTCATTTAGATAAAATTATTTATGAAAGAAAGTCCACTCACAGCTGGTCCGAGCTAGCTGGACCCTTCGAAGGTCCCTCCTGTGGGTTTGCTGGACTCCTGGTGCCTCACTCGAAAGATTGGTGGCGAAACGAGGGAGAACGGATGAGTGGAAATTTGGATGAAAACCGGCGAAAAACTTCCAGTTTTCGGCCGATTCCCGGGGAGCTGAGGTCGGCGACGGGCCAAGGGAGGAAGGCGGCAACGAGCTGGACTGAACGGCACCAACGGCGGAGGTCGCCGTGCCCTGTGGCGGCGACGCGATGAAGCTGAAGGAGGGAGGGCGGCTGGCTCGCTCGACGGGAGAGGAGAGAGAGAGGAGAGAGAACTGAGGAGAGAGAAGGGAGAAAGAGATATAAAAATCTGACTTTTTCAAATTACCGTTTTGCCCTTCGCGGTATTTTGATCGTATTTTCTTCGTTAGAACTCCGATTTGGGTCTACTCCGTGTCTACGGACTCGTTTCGCCGTGCTCTACGCGACAGCGCAAACAAAATTCCCAAATTCTTTTCCGATCAAAAAGTCAAATTTTCCTCCATTAAAATATGCGAGGGCAAAATCGTCTTTTGGCTATAATAAAGAAATCTAAATTTTTAGATATTTTGGTTTGGGTTCTTACACCTAAAATATCCTTTTTAAATTTTTTATATTAATTAAATAATATCTTAGCCTTATTCAATACTTTCATTAGTAATTATGTTTTAATTATTATTTCTTCAGTGAAAAATTAATATCAAATATTTTAATAAAAATCTTAGAAATTTAGTTTTGGGACCCCAAATACTTTCTCACGTTTAATACACGTATGTTTTTACAAAAATTTCACTAAGACACACAAAATTCACGCATTATACACGTCTTACCGAATAAAAACAATATATACTTTTTTGTTTATTGAAAAAAAGAAAAAGAAAAAGAAAAAGAAAAAAAGGGTATAGCCCAAGTTTTCCATAATTGTTTTTCAAAAAGAGAGTATAGCCACGCGGCTATACTCGTTTTGGCATTAAAAACAGCATAGCTGGGCGGCTGGACCTCGTTGACACGTGGGCTGAGCACATGGGCTGGTCTTTACAAATATAATAGTACAGCCGCGCGGCTGTACAATTTTTTTGAAATTTTTTTTAAAGAAAGTAAAGCCGCGCGGCTGTACTCGCTTTTCCTTTTTAAAAAAAAAATAAAAAATAAAAAAGGCTTCAGTCTTCTGACACGTGGCAGCTAGGGGGCGTCTGAAAGGACCCGCCCCGAATGTTTCCAAAATCCGAGACAAATCCTTTGGAATTCCTGACATCACCCCGATGCCGGGCCCACTTACTAAAGACCGAGACTTTCTGCCGAAATTTCGGCAGAGTCTCCCCTATAAAGGGGACATTTCCCAAAATTCCAACCTGCATAAAAACACATTTAATATCCCCAACTGGCAGCATGCACAATATAAATTCATGCAATTCACACAAATGGCCTTCGGCCTTTCAACATTTCGACAAACTACCAGACACACTAACAAAACAATTCATGCCTCGAATAAGGCGGGCAATACATTTAAATAACGACTATGACTAACATTAGTCTGCGGCTGCACCTAATAACCTTAGGCTGCCTACGTACCCTCCTTGAGGGATCAAGCCACACGTAGTTCTCTTGTAAAACCTAATTCCACACTCAGGCGATACCTCATATCATTTCTCTGTATTCCACATAATCTCCCCATACGCCGGTACAACCAACGTCACGTATGGGGTCTGTCAACACGCCGGATAACCTACGCCACGTGCGACCATGCCATACTATCACATATCATTATACACGTCTTACCGAATAAAAACAATATATACTTTTTTGTTTATTGAAAAAAAGAAAAAGAAAATGAAAAAAAGGGTATAGCCCAAGTTTTCCCTAATTGTTTTTCAAAAAGAAAGTATAGCCGCGCGGCTATACTCGTTTTGGCATTAAAAACATCATAGCCGTGCGGCTGGACCTCGTTGACACGTGGGCTGAGCACATGAGCGTCTTTACAAATATATAATAGTATAGCCGCGCAGCTGTACTATTTTTTTGAAATTTTTTTTAAAGATAGTACAGCCGGGAGGCTATACTCGCTTTTTCTTTTTTTAAAAAAATAAAAAATAATAAAGGCTTCAGTCTTCTGACACATGGCAGCTAGGGGGCGTCCTTTTTTTTTCTAAGATATGCATAGTACAGCCGCACGGCTATACTCATTTATATTTGTTATTTTTAATAATTTAAAAATATAAAATTTGTTTCTTCACTTTTGTTTTTTGGCCTACTTCTTTAATTTACTATGGTTACTATTATGCCATTACTCGAGTATGTATCGTCCCTTTTTGATTCTTTACTTTTCCAAAGTTATTACCCGTATTATACACATACGCACGTATTTCTCACGTTTAATACACGTATGTTTTTACAAAAATTTCACTAAGACACACAAAATTCACGCATTATACCCGTATTACCGAATAAAAACAAAATATAATTTTTTGTTTATTGAAAAAAAGAAAAAGAAAAAGAAAAAAAGGGTATAGCCCAAGTTTTCCCTAATTGTTTTTCAAAAAGAAAGTATAGCCGCGCGGCTATACTCGTTTTGGCATTAAAAACAGCATAGCCGGGCGGCTGGACCTCGTTGACACGTGGGTTGAGCACATGGGCTGGTCTTTACAAATATATAATAGTATAGCCGGTCGGCTGTACAATTTTTTTGAAATTTTTTTTAAAGAAAGTACAGCCGCGCGGCTGTACTCGCTTTTCCTTTTTTTTTTTTTAAAATAAAAAATAAAAACAAAGGCTTCAGTCTTCTGACACGTGGCAGCTAGGGGGCGTCCTTTTTTTAAAGATATGCATAGTACAGCCGCACGGCTATACTTATTTATATTTGTTATTTTTAATAATTTAAAAATATATAATTTGTTTCTTCACTTTTGTTTTTTGGCCTACTTCTTTAATTTACTATGGTTACTCTTAGCCTTTTTTAATCACTTTGCTTAGTAATTATATTTTAATTATTATTTAATGTAAAAAGATCGAAGAAAAAGAACACAAAGTAATTAATTTCTACTTATTAAGTCTTTTGTGAAATCGTTTGCGTGTCTTAATTCAATTTCTCCATAGCCCAAGAGCCCTATCCGTTACTATTATGCCATTACTCGAGTATATATCGTCCCTTTTTGATTCTTTACTTTTCCAAAGTTATTACCCGTATTATACACGTATGCACGTATTTCTCACGTTTAATACACGTATGTTTTTACAAAAATTTCACTAAGACACACAAAATTCACGCATTACACACGTATTACCGAATAAAAACAATATATACTTTTTTGTTTATTGAAAAAAGAAAAAGAAAAAGAAAAAAAGAGTATAGCCCAAGTTTTCCCTAATTGTTTTTCAAAAAGGAAGTATAGCCGCGCGGCTATACTCGTTTTGGCATTAAAAACAGCATAGCCGTGCGGCTGGACCTTGTTGACATGTGGGCTGAGCACATGGGCTGGTCTTTAAAAATATATAAGAGTATAGCCGCGCGGCTGTACTATTTTTTTAAAATGTTTTTTAACAAAGTACAGCCGCGCGGCTGTACTCGCTTCTAGGCTTCAGTCTTCTGACACGTGGCAGCTAGGTGGCGTCCTTTTTTTTTAAAGATATGCATAGTACAGCCGCACGGCTATACTCATTTATATTTGTTATTTTTAATATTTTAAAAATATAAAATTTGTTTCTTCACTTTTGTTTTTTGGCCTACTTCTTTAATTTACTATGGTTACTCTTAGCCTTTTTTAATCACTTTGCTTAGTAATTATATTTTAATTATTATTTAATGTAAAAAGATCGAAGAAAAAGAACACAAAGTAATTAATTTCTACTTAGCGCTTAGGCTTTACGTAAGTGGAGGACGAGTGAAGAACGTAGACGTCCTATACCGCTTTGGTTTGATCCATCTTTCCGACTTGGTGATAACCCGCTCAAGTGCTTAGGCTTTACGTAGAGGAAGACAAGTGAAGATTGTTTCTCGAGACATTCCACCTTTGCCCGGCTCTTCAAACTTGTATAAGTAAGCTCTTTTTTTTTTTTTTTTTTTTTTTTTTTTTTTTTTTTTTTTTTTTTTTTTTTTTTTTGGTATGAAGTCACCAGCCTGATATTGAATATTGTTTCATGTCTCTCATCTTATATAGATGGCCTTCTTCAAGTGTTTTAAGAAAGGCACTGTTACTATTCTTGAGGATGAAAGTGATAGCCGGGACGAAGGTACCACATTGCTTGTAGGTGCGCCTCTCCTAGCTTCGGAGATATCTGAGGTGGACAATTATCTTCATATTCC
>NC_047655.1:5729445-5798836 GCF_902201215.1 Prunus dulcis | reverse complement strand
ATTATAAAAATTATAATCTCAGATTTCCGATAAAATTTTCACCCTCTAAAATTGTGCCACGTGTCCCATGTCAGATAAGATTTTCAGATATTTTTAAAAAATTATAATCTCATATTTCAGATAAGATTTTCACCCTCTAAAATTGTGCCACGTGTCCCATGTCTGATAAGATTTTCAGATATTTTTTTTACAAATAGTGATCTCAGATTTCAGATAAGATTTTCACCCTCTAAAATTGTGCCACGTGTCATCTCTATCTTCTGAATCCCTCTATAAAACTACACCATCAACACCACTCCTCTCACACCATCTCTTATATATTCCTTCATTTCTCAGATTTTACAAAACACATTATACTCTCAATGTCAAACTTCAGGAGGGTGTTGGAGAGGCAACAGAAAGAATGGGAAGAAATCCAGCGTAGACATGAGGAAGAAGATCGGGACGCCGATGAAGAAGAGGAAGAAATGCTTGAAGTAGCGGCGGTGTGTATGATGAATCAATCAAGCCAACACCATCGTCGTCGTGCCCCGAATGTGGACAGACGCAAAGAGTCTCGGGTAAGAATCTCTTGGAGGATTACTTTATCCCAAATTCGTTATATCCTGCTCATAAGTTTCGAGAGAGATATAGAATGCAGCCACATTTGTTCCAAAAAATCATGCATGATATTTGTAATTACGACACATACTTCATTCAAAAGCATGATGTTGTTGGAGTTTTGGGTCTTATCCCGGAGCAAAAACTTACAGCTGCTTTGCGGATGCTTGCTTATGGGGCATCTGCAGAGCAGGTGGATGAGATTGCAAGGATGGGAAAATCTACTATCCTAGAGTGCTTGGTGAGATTCTGTGATGCAGTGGAAAATTTGTACACGAGGGAGTACCTTCACAAACCCACTCCGAGGGACCTGCAAAGGCTTCTACAAAAAGGCGAGGCTCGAGGTTTCCCAGGAATGATCGGAAGCATCGATTGCATGCATTGGCAGTGGAAGAATTGTCCTACTGCGTGGCAAGGAGAGTATGGGAATCGGAAGGGCCAAAAAAGTATCATTTTGGAGGCCGTAGCTTCATTCGACACTTGGGTTTGGCATGCCTTTTTTGGGGTTGCCGGATCTCAGAATGACCTCAATGTCCTTGGTCAATCCCCGGTGTTCGACGAGGTATTGCGAGGTCATTCCCCCCAGGTCACATACCAAATCAACAATACCGTATACTCTGGTGCGTACTACCTTGCCGACGAAATTTATCCTAGGTGGACGACATTCGTGAAAACAATTCCGAATCCCCAATCCGAGAAGGAAAGAAGCTTTGCTTCCTTTCAAGAAGGTTACAGAAAAGACGTGGAAAGGTGTTTCGGTATCTTGCAAGCTCGTTGGGCAATTATCAGGGGTGCTGCTCGGATGCTAGACGAGGAGGTGCTGAGGAGTATTATGATGACTTGCATCATCCTCCACAACATGATTGTGGAGGATGAGTATGACTACGATGCTGCAGAGGTGTTTGAACCCGATCCTATGAACACGGCGTTGACAAGAATATATGAAAGGCCGATAGGACCAAATGGACTACCATTGGAGCCCGAACCGTTACTTCACGATGGTCGATTCAACAACCCCATGATTGATCGTTATCAAGAAATGCAATCTTCATATGTTCACGAAAGACGTCAAGTTGACTTGATCGAGCACTTGTGGCAGATGAAAGGCAATCACAATGGATGAAGGCTAGATTCGTGCTTTGTTTGGAATTATGCTTTGTTTTTAATTATGCTTTGTTTTTGTGTGTTGTGTTTTGTGGAATTATTGCGAGGTCTTTTTTATTATTATGCTTTTATGTATGGTTTGTTTTGTGTGTTGTTTGCAATAAATGAAGGTTTGTTTTTAATTAATCTTTGTGAGGAATGCTCAAATGTTTTTAATAAATAGTCCAATTATAGAATGCTTTTTTGATTGAATAAAAAAGAAACAATACAACAAATTAAAGGATAATACAACAATTTAAAAAAATACAACAATTATAAAAACAACAATTATAAAAAAATACAACAATACAATCTAATGGTTTTCATCATTTAGCCAATCCGTATTGCTAGGTCCGTCGTCATGGAAAAGTTTTCTTCTCATCACATCCCTTCGTTTATGCTTCCAATAGGCCTTTGTTTCAGGAGACATATGGCTCGTATCCATGGCCATGATTTTCATCTCTCTTTCATCGTCGTCTTTTTCTTTTGCATGTTGCTTTTCAATTGCAAAGGCTTCCAATCGTGCCTTGTCCGCTTCATCTCTCCTCAAGTCTCTCTCCAATCTTAGAGAGTTGTTCTTAGCTATTTGCTCGAATATTTGAACACAATCAATGTTTGAAGTGGCCCCTCTCTTGGCCTTTGCCGCCTTTCTCCCAATAGGTCTCGGCGGACGTGGGAGTGGTGACTCCGTTTCCATTGGGGAGTCTAATGGCGAATCGGTTGATGGCGATTCGTGGAGCGGCGTCTCATGCAACACAACCGGGGGTGCGGTAGGAATAATTTTGAATCTGGAACAATCTTTGACAATTTCCCAACATTGGAAATGCACAAAACTTTTTTTCCCTTGCCCCGTGGCACCAAACCACATTTGTGCTTGTATGATCTATTCAAAATAAATAATTGGAAGTGCATTAAAAAAATATACAATGCAAGAAATTATAAACTATTGTGAAATGCAAGAATAAAATTGATTATGTAAATAAATATAGACAAATTGAAAATGCAAAAACAAAAATAAAGATTATGCATGAAATTATAAACTATTTTGAAATGCAAGAATAAAATTGATTATGTAAATAAATAAAGAAAAAAATGTGCAACAAAAAATTCAATAAAAAAAAGTTACATTAAATTGATTAAAATGGCAATTAAAAATATTTTACCTCATCGGAAAGATTCGCACCGCTCCGAATGTTCTCCTTTGCTTTTGTCAAGGCATTTCTCCATTTCCCTAACTCTTTGTTTAGAATTTTCCATCTACTAGACAAAGCCATTTCGGTCCGAATGGAACCCGATCTTTGACAAAATTCTCCATGAATTTTGCTCCACATATGATGGAACTTCATCTCATTGCCCGTGATAGGGTCATGACTAACGTTCACCCAAGACTCGCACAACGCAATATCTTCCTGGGTTGACCACGAGCCTCCGATTTCGACAGAAGATGACATTTGTTTATTTTCTACAAATGGAAAGTTGTACAAAAATGTGAGTGGATAGTAAAAAATATTGGAAGGAGAAGAGTTTGTATGGAATTGGTGTGGAACGTGAAAAATATGAGTAGAGAGTAAAAAATATTGGAAGGAGAAGAGTTCGTATGGAATTAGTGTGGAAAGTGGATAATATGAGTAGAGAGTAAAAAATATTGGAAGGAGATGAGTTTGTATGGAGATTTGGTGTGGAAAATGAATTATGTGAGTGGAGAGTAGAAAATATTGTATGGAGAAGAAATTGTATGAAGATTTGGTGTTGAAAGTAGATAAAATGGTTAGGTATTTATAGGGAAAAAATACATAAATTTTTGGTATTTTTTTAAAAAAAATTTCAGAATTTTTTCGGATTTTTTAGGATTTTTTTCCGTAGGATTTCTGAAAAAAAATCCAATCGGAGCCACCCGGTGCCAACACGTGGCAGGTAACCGTTGGTGGTGACGTCAGCGCTGACGTCACCTGAACTCGGGTTCGAGCCCAGTCGATTTTGGCCCTTGGGCCTGCCCGGGCTCGTGAGACCCGCCTGTTGCCCGGACTGCTTTGGCTGCGCTGGAGGTCGACTTGGGCTGCTTGGGGCCTGTTGCCCGGGCCAGCCCGATGCGCTGGAGAAGCTCTAAATAAATTATTATATGAAGGATTGACGTGTGAACAGAACCACACAATTTTAGGGTTGAGTAAAATTGGAGGCCGTGCGTTGTGATGGCAGCGAAGCGTGAAGAAGCCAGAAAGCCGAGGCTAGGTATGGAGAAGCTGAAGGATCACCCTGATCCGTCGGATAAGTCAAAGAAAGTCTTGTATTTTTGTTTCAGCGAGTATTGTCTAGGCACTGGTAATGTTTACTATATACACGCCTTTGATTTGGAGAAAAATTGCCATGTACTTCCATTGGCAGAATCCATTGAAGTGGGTAGAACAATGGGGTGTGCTCCTGTAATTATGGGTTCTGGTGTCCACAGCTCCAAGATCATTTTGGCAGGTGGCATTAGACCGATATTCGATGGATTAGCCAATTTCATACCAAATCCGTGTCGCAGAGTTCTTGAGTTTGACACTGCGATTATGAAGTCGCATATTCCCCTTAGCATACAGCACCATGGTGACCTTCAACACGGGAAGACTCATCCCCACGTGGTAGAGCACAGGGAAAATTTATATGTTCTCTCCGTGTTAACAGGTGAGGGGTTCGAGATGTTCGACCCAAAATATGACAAATGGGTGACTTTGCCCGAGACTCCATTTTTCCACAGACGCTACCGTGGACACCACACCGATAGTGTTGTTGTAGGCAGTAATATCTTTGTGTCATGTTTGTCTAGTATCTACCGCTTTGACATGGCTGACAGCCGCCAAATATGGAAAGAGCACTCTTTTACCAACTGCACTGCATTGCCATACGGATGGGATGAGAAAACTTTAGCCCTGGAAATGAGTGACGGGGATTGGTTGATTTTCACATGTTTCCCAGAATTGAGTTATGACCCTCATGAAATCAAAGACAACCCTTGCTGCGACGATTACGACTGCAACAACTCAAACATGGATGATTATCTTCCTTATCGTCATCAGCTTGTGCCTGATCGTCATTTTGAATGGCATGGTACATCTTTGCCTGCCTATATCATGTCAAAGGATTTTACATCACTCACACCTATTCAACCTCTGCGCTTGCCCGATGATCTGTTACCTAATCAACCAGGCTGTGAAAGGTTGCGTGATCTGTATATGGCTAAACCCCGTGAAATAGATTATAGGATCGTCCATCTAGGAGGTCAAGAGATATGTCTGGTATTGTCTATTGACACTGGATTTGAGCCCAACGGCCGAGTTTTGAGGAAGATGCCGATTTTTGTGGCAAGTTTCGAATTTCAACTTTCAGACAGTAAAGACGTGTTAACCATCAAAACGGGGTCTTCTAGTGTTCAGTGTTTTCTACTTGGTGCCCACTCAAGTGCAACTAAATTATCCATGTGTGGTGCCTTTTGGCTGTAAGTTTCACTAACTCACTATTTGTTTCTTTCTGGTTTGGTTTTTCTCTTTTGGAATTTGATATATTTTTGCTAAACAATGAAACAGGTAAACGTCAGCACTCCTCTCAAATGGTGCAGTCTCAAATGGCGTATGAAAGTTTTGATAATGACTCTGTTTGATGAATGTGAAACTTTATTTGCTTTTTATGGAGAATGTAATATTCTAAGAATACTCTGATCTTTTACCTTGTTTTTTCATTAAATTGACTTTGGTGTATTACTTTCATTCTTATGACTGAGTGCTTGAATGGTCACCTTGAACTTAAACCTATATTATACAGAAACTCTTGCAGTTTGAGTCCTGAGGAAATACCAGTTATTTAGTGTTCTATGTTATGCATGTATTTGACTCTTAATAGTCTCGCTCAATATCATTATCAGGTGAGTGGGTGTTCCATATTGCTGATGCTTTTTTGCAGGCTCTGGACACCATTAACGACGTCAAATCTCCAGCATACTATTATACATGTTATTTTATAACGTTGACCAGTTTGGCCTTGTTATAAAATGTTTGCAATGCTTTAGCACACCTACTTTTAAATGTTTGCAATGCTTTGATTTTCCTTTCTATTTAATTTTAAATGAGAACCATTTTCTATAGATGCTGTGGAAAGATCAGGTTTCTTTCATGGTTTATGAAGAAAAGAAAAAAGAATTTGCAGTGATCGACAATTCAATTTGAGGTCAAAATGACATCATTCAGAATGTAGTCTTGAGAAGGTGAAATTGGTAACTAGAATGTCTATGATCACTTCAAGGGTTTCATATCATGGGAACACCAAAATGCCATTGTTAAAAATCTATTGTTTGGTTCAGATGTTATCATCACAGGTACTCAACCTTAGTGCTGGCTGTTGAAAATTGCACCATGACACCTGATTTCATTCTTTTTGAATAACAATCTTACTAACCCTCCCTTCCTTTTTCAAGCCCATCTCTCTCGCATATAGACGAAGATGCAAAGGAACAGAGAAGGTCACAATTTACTTACATCACGAACCTCCAGGTACTCTCTTTTTATCAAAAAAGTTAATTTTTTTTTTCTCTATCATTGCTTAAGTGTCGTAAAATTAGACTATTTGTGACTGACGTTTTTGTGAATATGTTGAAAAAGCAGTTTATCTCTGTATTTTGGTTGAACTTCACAGAAATTTTTTGTTGTTTTTTGCTTGGGTGTCTGTCAATTTTGATGCTTGTCCTATCTCGAGCTCCATAAGATTTTTTTCAGGCACCTATGATTAATTTGGGAAAATTCTCACTTTGAAAACGGAATTTAATTTTCTTGATACTTTGGAATAAGTTTAGAGGACAGTTTATTGAAGCACTGTATGAATTTGTAGGCAATGAAGCATCTGTGTAGCATATGATTGCATATTAGGCCTTGGATGTTTCAGTTGAGGTAGTACTTGTGAAAATAACTATGTTTCAGTTGTCTTAGATAAGGCAGGGATAGTTTGTGATGTATTGTATTTTTATTGGTATAAAGCTTAATTAGAATAGATGTTTCTTTGAGGGGTTGGTAAACATAACATGGTTTGTGATTTTATGCTACTTCTTTTAATTAATATTTGACTATTGTCTAATGTGTGCACTTGATGTTTGTTAATTAGAATATCACTAGTAAAAGCCTTTGATTAGTTTGGTGAAAAGGAGATGGGACATAGGTCACCAATATTGCTGGAGGCGGTATCCGTTGGAAGGTATATCTTGATCATTTGATTAGTTCACTGTGGCATGATGCAAACACATTTACTGGGATGGAACCATTTCTTTTGCAGGTATTTTACACTCACATATTTATTGCATGCACTTTGAAGTTTCAACTGTTTAGGTGTCATGGTGAGTGATATGAAAATTACAACAATGTGACATTCTTTTATGTAAGTATCTAGAATCTTTTGCACCTGTCACATTGTGTTGGAAGCCATGGACTACGGAATTCCATGGAATTTCTTTAGGTTATGTAGATGTTTTGCTGCAATTTAATGATAGATGAACCTATTTTAAAATTGCATCAATGGTTAGAGCTCCAATTATATCTAGTTACTTGAAGAAATGTTAGAGATTGTGACTTTACTTTCCTGGTGACCAAGTAGCTAATTTTTGTGTTCTTGGGCATGGGAAAAGCAATTCAGTTGAAGAATCCTGCTTGAACGTAGCGTGCATAGTTTTATAATATTGGTTCTGGTTGCTGTCCTCATTTTCTGATATGATCATATATACATGTTGGAATTTGGTCAATCATTGGCTCTCTCTCTTATGATCTGTAGTAAAATAATTCCATATTTTCAGGCAAGTGATTTTAATTGGATTAGCTGTCATGTCCATTGGAGCCCTTACCACTCCCTGTGAACACAGAAAAGTCCAGAATAGCAAAAAAAAAAAAAAAAAAAAAAAAAAAAATTTCTTTGTTTTTCATAAAAGACCCGGATTATTTCCCTTTCTTGGGTTACAAGCAGTTTTGATTCTGTTTTCTTATGAGGCCAAAAGTCAGTCTAGATTCATTTCTCTCTTTTTGTTTTCTGTTTTATTTCAACAACAAGAACTTAGCTTGTTTTGTAAAAAAAGTAAAAAAGAGATAAAACTCGCCAATTATTTCTGTCATTTTTGGCTCCTTTTGTTTTAAATTGATATCCACATAGGCTACTATATACGTATAATGGAGTACTGCCTCTCAGTACCATGTAACTAGCTTTTGTTTTTGTTGTTTCTTCCCTTTCCTTCCCTTTCCTTTCCAAGTATGAACAAGTATATGAATAGTGTTTCATCAATAAACTTGATCATATGGGAACAGTAAATGGTATTTCCCAATATAATTCAATAATCGTATGAATATGATCTGAATATCTCTACTAATTTCCAACTGCCAAAGAAGTAAACCAAAAATGAATTGCAACATCGCTTTACATTTTCATTTTATTAGATCAAGCAGTTTGGATTCTGTTTTTTGGGAGGCCAAATATCAGTCTAGATTCATTTTTTACTTTATTTTCTGTTTTATAACCAACTGTTTGTTCTTGTAATTATTTTTGGTTCATATTAATTTTCCAAATTTAGATGCATGGTTATATGTAATTTCCTATTATTTGACTAGTATGCATTACACCAGAATCCAGAGGGCCGGCCAAACAACCTGCTTTTTGAAAAAGAAACTTCCTAGCATTGCTTTATTTGAAAAAAGCAGCCTGTTATCATAACATATCATAACAAGTTTGTGCACCAGAGAAAACTGGACCAAAAAAAAAAGAAGCAACTGCCATTTGTAGTATATACGGAATCTTTCATTTGTAGGGCTAGGGAGAAAATTGCAATCACATGCTTGAAAAGCAGAGGTTACAGTTCATCGCTTCTCATTAGGTACGTTCCCAAGAAATCTTCTCAAGTTAAAATGTCGGAGAATTATCGGCAGACAGAGTTCTGAACAAAAGAAGTACATGATTTTGCCATAGCAATCTGAGGGTTTGAGCATATGTATTCCTGGAGTTAAGATGCTATAGAAGTTTGAAAATAAGGATGTTTGCCTGTGAATGAAGAAGAAAAAAAAATTGTTTAAGAAGCTCTTTTTCTTTGTAGGGCTTTCACAGCAGTTGAACTTAGAAAGAAATTACATGGAAATAACTTTACTCTAGATACCATTGAGGCAGTGATAAATGACTTCATTAGCAGGTACATTTCTAGTCCTGAGAATGTCTTATGTTGAGAGAGCTCATCAGCCAATTATCTGGAAATAACTATGTTTGAAAACTCCACATGCTTGAGTAATTATTCCACAATGAGCTTAGAAACTGGTTCTACATGCAATGCAAGTTGTAAGACTGATTCAGTTACTACTCAAAAGATGTACAAGAAAAATTGTGGAAGTATTACTTACAATTCTATAAAAAAAATTGTGGCCCTAAACTTATAAGTCTGGTAGACCGTAGTGAATTAGTTTTGCTGGCTAACAATCATGTCAATGGTTATTGTTAATTTTCAAATCTCATTAGCAAGAGGCTGAAACTTTTCAAGTGTAACACCACAGGGGATTTCTCAGTACCCGGATATACCTTCCCATTCTTTTCTTTTCTTAGGTCTTTCAAAGCACCCGAGTAACACCATTTTTCTTTTTTTCGGACCAGTCATTATTAATGTTTGGTATTGTGTTCTTTTGTGGGCATGTGAACTGATCTCCAACTATTTCTTTACTTTTTTACTGTAGTTTTATTGTCATTTTCAGAAGTGAATTCCAAAGTTTCATGCTACATTATATATGATATGACATCTTTTGTGACCCTTTAAGTTTATTGTAGAGGCCTAATCAATGATAGCTTGTATGCAGAAGCATTTTCTTGTTCTAGATGGTCTTCATTAAGTTGGGGACCATACTATTTCTCAGTATAATAGAAATTTGGTAGATTGAGATGACTATTGTTAGATTGAAATGTTGAAGGACTGAGATTGTAATGTTAATCCTTGTTTTTCCACGGTGCAGCCTGATTTAAGAAAGAGTAGCTGTGTTGATATTGCACTAGGTAGTCAGCTCTTGTTGGAGTCTTTATTTGTTTTAAAAATCTGATCTAGAGCAATAAGAAAGAATGAAACAAGTCAAGATAAATGTTAGTATTGATTATCCAAATTAGCAAGGGTGAAATGTCTGTTTTTATGTAATGAAGCATTGTTGTTGGATCAGGCACTTTTCAGCAAGGGAGTGAGTAAACTTGATGCTGAGAATGCAATTAAATTGGTTTTTGAGGAGGGAGAATCAGATAATGATCAGAAGTTAGTTCATGGCCTGTCAAAGCTCTCAATGGATAATTTACTTGTTCAGGCCTCAAAGCAGTGGCTTCGAGGTCAAGAAGTGCCTAAAGAGACAAGGAAATCAAGGATTGTTCATTGGCTTCAGTATCGTGGATTCAGCTGGGATGTTATTGGCTTTGTATTAAAGAAGTTAGAATCTCAGTACCCACCCCATAACCATCAACTGAAATGTTGTGTAGTAAGGACAGGGTTTGGGTCTATAATGTCACTTGCTGCTGTGGCTAGAAAATTACTCACTTTAGCCCTTACCAGTACCGGACATAATGTTGCGTTAACCTACCATGCCACCACCTAGTTTAGGTGGGGCGAAGTCTACTTTAATGGCAACATAGCTAGAAGACGAGCAAGAAGTGGCACTATTTGGCTGTTTTTGATAGGAAACACCATTTTGTGTCCGAAAATTGAAACTCTTTTGTATTCATGTATTGTTTATATTTACCTCAATGAAATTTTGTTGTTTGTGTTGCTGTATTTGAAAATAATTACCTCTAATCAACCTGCGGATAGTAAGATCACAAGCTCCACTTTTCATGTGTTTGTTTGTATTGTCCATACTCACTGTAAGAACCGTTAGATTTGCTTCGATATTTTAGGGTGTTTTTGGACCTTGTAAGAAAGTACTTAAACTTAGATATCTGCAATATGCTGATAAAGTGGATGCAAATCCATGTGCAGCTGTAATGTTCTGGAACAGTTTACTTGGTTTGTGTATTACATATCTGTACAGGTATAAGTAATGGTCCTGCTTTTCTACATGTGCTTTCTGATAATGAGAGATGAAAGTCTTCTAATCCAAGATTAGTATTTCTTTGCTGGAAAGTCTTGCTCAGGTAAGCAAATGGACATGTGATCTGGATTTGGAGGACTGTGAGCATTGCTGGAAAGAAAAGATGTCATGGAATGGAATCTCATTCCCTCACATTAAATTCTAAGTACATAAATGCAAAAATACCAATCATTGTTTAACACTTCTACTACATACCCTGCATTTACTCTCACTCCTCCGGAAGACAGTTAAGCCATCACATATTCCCCCAAAGACCATTCTTTCTTAGTGGGGAGGCATTGATTATTTCGATCTACAAGAACTACATATAATTAAAATCTAAATTTACACTAAAATTCTTCCTCTGTATTCTTCCTTGTTCTATGGGATTTTGATTCTCTCAAGATAATTTGCACGGTGGATGAAAGTTCATAACTTCTCATTGCATTGAATCTTCAGAGAAAGCGAAGGTGCAGTTAGAAGAGCCTTGCGAAACTGCTTTCCTAGCAGGAGGGGATGCCAAAGTTATTGCAACCCTCCTTCCTTTAACAATTCTGGTTCTCCCCTTGCAGTCTCAAGATGTCGAATTTCTGTAAGCATTGCTACGACATCTTTCATCATCGGGCGATCATCAGCACGAGTGCTGAAACAAAGGAATGCCACAGCTAGTGCTTGCAGCATTTCGTGCATTGTAGGATCAGTTCTTCCCCTAAGCTTCTGATCAAGGATATCAACCAGATATCGTTTCCTTGCCAAGTTCTCACGAATCCATTGAACTAAATGTGCACCCCCGGCAAAGTTGGGTCTATTGGATGCCTCCCTGTTAATACCTCTAAAAGAACCACACCAAAAATGTAGACATCATTTTTCTCAGTGATACGCTGCATTGATGCATGCCCTGTAGTCACACAAAAAGAAAACATGGTAAGAAACTAACTAAATTTAGTGATTTTTAGAAGAAAATATGGTAAGAAAATTAGGAACTAAAATTATGAAAAGAAGGAGCCATGTATCCATAAGAACAATTGAGGCCTTTGGCTTGTTTTAGAAAAATCATCATCACCAATGCCATTCACAATCCCAGCGAATCCAAAGCCAGCAAGATAAGGCTCATAGCCAGGACCCAACAACACGTTCACGGCTTTGACATCACCATGCAAAATAGCAGGCACACAGTCGTGGTGCAAGTGGGCAAGCGCCTGAGCCATGCCTAAGACAACATCATATGTAGCCTCCCAATCTGCTCCTCCCTTACCAGCACCGTGTAGCACTGAGCTCAAGCTTCCATTGGTAAGGTAGAACAGAAGTTTCAGGCGTCGGTTCAAACCCCAACCCAAGAGCCTGATTGTAATGACCTCAAAATTAGGGATTTTGTTGTTATTAATGTTTCGAAAAATCATATGGGATTGATAATAATATTGGGCAATTTTTGAAGTTGGTTTGGTGTGGAAATAATGGAGTTAAGTGAGTTTAATCTTAAATTGGGACTAAAATGCCCTATGTTTAAAGTTTATAATTTTTCAAAGGATGTTCAAGAAATTGAAATGAGGAACATATAATTTTTGGATGGAGAAATAGAGCCCGATCTCAAGAGCGGGTGGGCGCGAATGGTTTGTGAATTGGAATTGCAAGGAAGGAGAAATTTGAGTTTGAAAATGTCAGATCTATTTGAAGGGTAAAATATGAACAGTAGCCAAAAATAGGAATTCAATAATAGGGGGGATTACAGTGAAAATTTCAGAATTTCGAAAAAAATAAAATAAAATTGCAAAACAGCCTAGGCCCAGATCGCAGGCGACGATCAGGATTCCAACCCAAACTGTCGTGTGATTAGAGGTGTCAAACGGGCCGTGTTGGGTAGGCCCGTTCCATTTAAACTCGTACTTTAAATATTTTCGTGCCAGGCTGGGCCGATCCATTTAATTTATTGGGCCGTGTCGTGTCGGCCTATTTAGTAAAATCTTTGATCCCGGCCCGGCTCAAAACCCATGTCCACATTGAAACAGGCCGAGCTGGGCCGTGCTCGTGCCATACTCGAGCCCAAAAACCAACCCATTTAATTTGAATTTTTTTCACTCCATTTTTTGTTTCCACTAGATAATTCAAATTATAAGCATTAAAAATATAATTAGAAGTAAGAAATGATGAAAACAGCATAGCCGGGCGGCCGGACCTCGTTGACACGTGGGCTGGTCTTTACAAATATATAATAGTATAGCCGCGCGGCTGTACTCGCTTTTCCTTTTTTTAAAATAAATAAATAAATAAAAGGCTTCAGGCTTCTGACACGTGGCAGCTAGGGAGCGTCCTTTTTTTAAAGATATGCATAGTACAGCCGCACGGCTATACTCATTTTTATTTGTTATTTTTAATAATTTAAAAATATATAATTTGTTTCTTCACTTTTGTTTTTTGGCCTACTTCTTTAATTTACTATGGTTACTCTTAGCCTTTTTTAATCACTTTGCTTCGTAATTATATTTTAATTATTATTTAATGTAAAAAGATCGAAGAAAAAGAACACAAAGTAATTAATTTCTACTTATTAAGTCTTTTGTGAAATCGTTTGGGTGTCTTAATTCAATTTCTCCATAGCCCAAGAGCCCTATCCGTTACTATTATACCATTACTCGAGTATGTATCGTCCCTTTTTGATTCTTTACTTTTCCACAGTTATTACCCGTATTATACACGTACGCACGTATTTCTCACGTTTAATACACGTATGTTTTTACAAAAATTTCACTAAGACACACAAAATTCACCCATTATACACGTATTACCGAATAAAAACAATATATACTTTTCTGTTTATTGAAAAAAAGAAAAAGAAAAAAGGGGTATAGCCCAAGTTTTCCCTAATTGTTTTTCAAAAAGAAAGTATAGCCGCGCGGCTATACTCGTTTTGGCATTAAAAACAGCATAGTCGGGCGGCTGGAATTCGTTGACACGTGGGCTGAGCACATGGGCTGGTCTTTACAAATATATAATAGTATAGCCGTGCGGCTGTACTATTTTTTTGAAATTTTTTTTAAAGAAACCGCGTGGCTGTACTCGCTTTTCCTTTTTTTAAAAAAAATATAAAAAAAAAGGCTTCAGTCTTCTGATATGTGGCAACTAGGGAGCGTCCTTTTTTTTAAAGATATGCATAGTACAGCCGCACGGCTATGCTCATTTTTATTTGTTATTTTTAATAATTTAAAAATATAAAATTTGTTTCTTCACTTTTGTTTTTTGGCCTACTTCTTTAATTTACTATGGTTACTCTTAGCCTACTTTGCTTATTAATTATATTTTAATTATTATTTAATGTGAAAAGATCGAAGAAAAAGAACACAAAGTAATTAATTTCTACTTATTAAGTCTTTTGTAAAATCGTTTGGGTGTCTTAATTCAATTTCTCCATAGGCCAAGATCCCTATCCGTTACTATTATGCCATTAGTCGAGTATGTATCGTCCCTTTTTTATTCTTTACTTTTCCAAAGTTATTACCCGTATTATACATGTACGCACGTATTTCTCACGTTTAATACACGTATGTTTTTACAAAAATTTAACTAAGACACACAAAATTCACGCATTGTACACGTATTACCGAATAAAAACAATATATACTTTTTTGTTTATTGAAAAAAAGAAAAAGAAAAAGAAAAAAAGGGTATAGCCCAAGTTTTCCCTAATTGTTTTTCAAAAAGAAAGTATAGCCGCGCGGCTATACTCGTTTTGGCATTAAAAACAGTATAGCCGGGCGGCTGGACCTCGTTCATGGGCTGGTCTTTACAAATAGTATAGCCGCGCGGCTGTACGATTTTTTGTAATTTTTTTAAAGAAAGTACGGCCGTGCGGCTGTACTCGCTTTTCCTTTTTTTTAAAAAAATAAATAAATAAAAGGCTTCAGGCTTCTGACACGTGGCAGCTAGGGAGCGTCCTTTTTTTAAAGATATGCATAGTACAGCCGCACGGCTATACTCATTTTTATTTGTTATTTTTAATAATTTAAAAATATAAAATTTGTTTCTTCATTTTTGTTTTTTGGCCTACTTCTTTAATTTACTATGGTTACTCTTAGCCTTTTTTAATCACTTTGCTTAGTAATTATATTTTAATTATTATTTCATGTAAAAAGATCGAAGAAAAAGAACACAAAGTAATTAATTTCTACTTATTAAGTCTTTTGTGAAATTGTTTGGGTGTCTTAAATCAATCTCTCCATAGCCCAAGAGTCCTATCAGTTACTATTATGCCATTACTCGAGTATGTATCGTCCCTTTTTGATTCTTTACTTTTCCAAAGTTATTACCCGTATTATACACGTACGCACGTATTTCTCACGTTTAATACACGTATGTTTTTACAAAAATTTCACTAAAACACACAAAATTCACCCATTATACACGTATTACCGAATATAAACAATATATACTTTTTTGTTTATTGAAAAAAAGAAAAATAAAAATAAAAAACGGGTATAGCCCAAGTTTGCCCTAATTGTTTTTCAAAAAGAAAGTATAGCCGCGCGGCTATACTCGTTTTTGCATTTAAAACAGTATAGCCGGGCGGCTGGACCTCGTTGACACGTGGGCTGAGCACATGGGCCGGTCTTTACAAATATATAATAGTATAGCCGACACGTGGGCTGAGCACATGGGCCGGTCTTTACAAATATATAATAGTATAGCCGCGCGGCTGTACTATTTTTTTTTTAAAAGTACAGCCGCGCGGCTGTACTCGCTTTTCCTTTTTTTTTAAAAAAAAAAGGGGGGTTCAGTCTTCTGACACATGGCAGCTAGGGAGCATCCTTTTTTTAAAGATATGCATAGTACAGCACAACGGCTATACTCATTTTTATTTGTTATTTTTAATAATTTAAAAATATATAATTTGTTTCTTCACTTTTGTTTTTTGGCCTACTTCTTTCATTTACTATGGTTACTCTTAGCCTTTTTTAATCACTTTGCTTAGTAATTATATTTTAATGATTATTTAATGCAAAAAGATCGAAGAAAAAGAACACAAAGTAATTAATTTCTACTCATTAAGTCTTTTGTGAAATCGTTTGGGTGTCTTAATTCAATTTCTCCATAGCCCAAGAGCCCTATCCGTTACTATTATGCCATTACTCGAGTATGTATCGTCCCTTTTTGATTCTTTACTTTTCCAAAGTTATTACCCGTATTATACACGTACGCACGTATTTCTCACGTTTAATACACGTATGTTTTTACAAAAATTTCACTAAGACACACAAAATTCACGCATTATACACGTATTACCGAATAAAAACAATATATACTTTTTTGTTTATTGAAAAAAAGAAAAAGAAAAAGAAGGGTATAGCCCAAGTTTTCCCTAATTGTTTTTCAAAAAGAAAGTATAGCCGCGCGGCTATACTCGTTTTGGCATTAAAAACAGTATAGCCGGGCGGCTGGACCTCGTTGACACGTGGGCTGAGCACATGGGCTGGTCTTTACAAATATATAATAGTATAGCCGGTCGGCTGTACAATTTTTTTGAAATTTTTTTTAAAAAAGTACAGCCGCGCGGCTGTACTCGCTTTTCCTTTTTTTTTTTTTAAATAAAAAATCTTCAGTCTTCTGACACGTGGCAGCTAGGGAGCGTCCTTTTTTTAAAGATATGCATAGTACAGCCGCACGGCTATACTCATTTTTATTTGTTATTTTTAATAATTTAAAAATATATAATTTGTTTCTTCACTTTTGTTTTTTGGCCTACTTCTTTCATTTACTATGGTTACTCTTAGCCTTTTTTAATCACTTTGCTTAGTAATTATATTTTAATTATTATTTAATGCAAAAAGATCGAAGAAAAAGAACACAAAGTAATTAATTTCTACTTATTAAGTCTTTTGTGAAATCGTTTGGGTGTCTTAATTCAATTTCTCCATAGCCCAAGAGCCCTATCCGTTACTATTATGCCATTACTCGAGTATGTATCGTCTCTTTTTGATTCTTTACTTTTCCAAAGTTATTACCCGTATTATACACGTACGCACGTATTTCTCACGTTTAATACACGTATATTTTTACAAAAATTTCACTAAGACACACAAAATTCACGCATTATACACGTATTACCGAATAAAAACAATATATACTTTTTTGTTTATTGAAAAAAAGAAAAAGAAAAAAAGGGTATAGCCCAAGTTTTCCCTAATTGTTTTTCAAAAGAAAGTATAGCTGCGCGGCTATACTCTTGTTGGCGTTAAAAACAGTATAGCCGGGAGGCTGTACCTCGTTGACACGTGGGCCTGGTCTTTACAAATAGTATAGCCGCACTGCTGCACTATTTGTTTGAAATTGTTTTTTGAAAAACAATACAGCCGGCCGGCTGTACTCGTTTTTCCTTTTTTTTTTTTTTTTTTTAAAAAGGCTTCAATCTTCTGACACGTGGCAGCTAGGGGTTGGGAGCGTCCTTTTTTTAAAAATGTACAGCGACACGGCTATACTCATTTTTATTTGTTGTTTTAAATAATTTAAAAATATAAAATTTGTTTCTTCACTTTTGTTTTTTGGCCTATTTCTTTAATTTACTATAGTTCCTCTTAGCCTTTTTGAATCACTTTGCTTAGTGATTATATTTTAATTATTATTTAAGGTAAAAAGATTGAAGAAAAAGAACACAAAGTAATTAATTTCTATTTATTAAGTCTTTTGTGAAATCATTTGGGTGTCTTAATTCAATTTCTCTATAGCCCAAGAGCCCTACCCGTTACTATTATGCCATTACTCGAGTATGTATCGTCCCTTTTTGATTCTTTACTTTTCTAAAGTTATTACCCGTATAAAGATTTTAGCACTTTCTCTTTTAATAATGTATTATACACGTACGCATGTATTTCTCATGTTCAATACACGTATGTTTTTACAAACGTTTCACTAAGACACACAAAATTCACGTATTATACACGTATTACTGAATAAAAATGATATATATTTTTTATAATTATTATTAATGAAAGCCGAATCCAAAGCCAAGCCTATAGCCAAGGCCATTGGCCCAACTCTCTAATGTTAACCACACTTACTAATCCACTATAGTGCTTTGTTTATAAACACCTTTATAAGAATGTGGTTTTTCAATATGGGATTATCACAAAGGGTCCCTCAAAAGATAGGCCAAAAGAGAAATCTATATTTTTATTGTTGGTGCAATGTGAAATTATATTTGAAACCCTTCAAGGTCTCCGTGATGCATCTATCGATCCTGATATTATTTAGCTTTTTATAGCTGATGTTTACTATTTTTTGAAGAAAAAAGACATGCCTTCACCCCCCACATCAGACATACCTGAAATCTTATAGATTCCGCCCCCATCCTCGTCTCCAAAAAAGTACATTTATGTGCAGTATGGAGGGCAGAGTGTCCTGGAAATACATGCTTTTTCATTAAATAACAGACGCCTCCGTACAAGAAGAAAGGGAATATAATAAGCACTATGCCTTTGCCTACAAATGGTTTTGTTTTGCTGATGGGGATGTAGGGCAAGTGTCCTGGAGATTATCAGAATCTGCAGAGCAGATTTTAGTGCAAAAATAGATGACAGAGAGAAAGACAATGCAGCAGGAAAAAGATGAGTATTCTGCGGACATATCCCCAGTACTACCACTATTTCCCGTGTCAACAGAGGTTTCATTTCCATGATTGGACTTGTTGCTCTGACTCCTAATAGTTGCACGCACTGAAGATGCTATCTCATTGGCCCCCGGAGTACTGGAGCTCAAAAATTCACCAGCGGAGTAATCCTTGTGCGCACTAGAAGAGCAGCTTAGGTGAGCGCTGCACCACAAATACTGCAACGGTGACTAAAACTGTCTGAAACTGTCATAGGCCCAAGAGTTTGAGAAGGGCACATGGACTTTAAGCATACACGGCAATTCAAGTTCTTTCCACGAGATAACGATTCTAAAACCCAAGTATGAGGAGCTATAGGAACTTTGTGACGTGCCTTTGGATTTTTCTTTGACCTGGCTATTGCTTTCATCCAACTTAGAATCATATCAGTTGGATTCTTGTTGTTCATCCTCAATGACTACTTGTTTGATCTACATTGACATAAGCATCAAACTGCCCAGTCCCAGTTAATTTAGGCTCAAAGTCAAATTAGGCTCAAAGTCATCATTCAATAATATTATCAAAAGCCTTAAAACTCATTTGACAACCCAACTCATCATCCTACTTAATTCATCATGTACTACTTACTGTAACCGTTTCAACCTATAAAAAACTGAAACCGTTTCACAAGTAAAACAAATATCATTCCAAATACAAAGCACTTGCTACCATGATTACTTTCATGAGATATTTAGTGATATACTCATTCTTAGCACTAATATTATAGATAAACCTTATACCATTGAATTTCTATAAACAAACCCAAAAAATGACAACTAACCTTATTGAATTTGATATTTATTATTAAATTACTTTGATGACCTATTGAGTGTTTTGGGTATTTTTATGAGATTTTGGGATTGGGCTTGTTTTAAGAAATTGATGGCAGTTTTATAATTCATAAGAAGTTAAGAGTCTCTTTGTTATGTTGTAGATGGGTTTTGGGTGTGTTTCTAAAGTTCATTTCATATGGGGTATTTTTATAATTTGGGAATTTTTATAATGGGGATTTTTCTAAAATTCATTTCATATTGGGTATAATAGTGAATATATTAGAATATTTAGAATATATTAGAATATTTAATAGTATAGCCGGCGGCTATATTGCGCAAAAATATTCGTGTATTTAAATAGTATAGCCGGGCGGCTATACTTCTTAAATATGCCCGAATATTTTAAAAATAGTATAGCCGCGCGGCTATACTATTTAAATCTACTACTATATTTTTATTCGAATAATTTAACAGGTGAGCTTTGAAAGGGTTCTTGTTCGTATAAGTCTTTGATGCTACTTTGTCAACTCTCTTCATGTTTTCAATTCTGTTTCCTAACTTAGGAAATGGAATGAACAAAGCTAAGAAGGCAGGGGAAGAAAATCCCCATTTGCTTTTTGAAACTGATTTTTCCTTATACGTTCTTTTAGAGAGAGAGAGAGAGAGAGAGAGAGAGAGAGGCCTACCTTGCAGGCTTCTCTCTTTATCTCTTCGTGGGGGAAGAAGAAAAAAAGCCCCAAGGGCCGAAGCTTTTCGTTCTTTATGCATTCTTGGAGGAAAAGGAAAGAAGATAAAAGCCAAACTTTTGGAGGCTTTTTACGTTAGGAGGAAAGCCCTCCTTTTTCATCCTTTTTGAGTGGATGATGGAGAAGGCCTCAACAAATTAAAAAAAGCAGCCTCTTAGCGCCTATTTATATATATTAAAACTGTGTGAAATTCGTTTTCCATTATGGACAAAACTGTATGAAGTTCCCTTTCCATTGATGTTGAACAAATTTACAACCATGCTCCAACTAGAAGCATCCTATTAAAATCAGAAAAAGAAAGATACATGTGGTGATATGGTATACAACATGTCAATATGAAGTTCCCTTTCATCGGCAGAGGTTGATTTCGTAGGGGAAAGTCTAATTCGGCAAATTAAGAAATTTCGCCGGGATAGACCTGCGCCGACAAAACTTTGTAGGGGGAGATTTTATTTTAAAATAAAATATAAATTTAGTATCTTTTAGGTCCAATAAATTTGTAATTTAAATTTTCTTTTTTGTAATTAAATAATATATAATTATGTTTTAATTATTTCTTTAGTGAAGAATTAAATATTTTAATTAACGTAATAAATGGTAATTATTTTTAAAATTTTAAAATTTTATTTAATCAAATATTTAAATACTAATTATTCACTAAGTAAATAGTAATTAAAACATAACTACTACACAAAGTAATTAAAAAGGAGAAATCAAGATTAGGCTATTCAAAGGGTATAGCCAAGCGGCTATACTTTTTAAATATTCTATTTAAAGAGTATAGCCGCGCGGCTATACTCTTAAAATATCCTTTTTAAAATTTTCTTTTTTTTATTAATTAAATAATATCTTAGCATTATTCAAATACTTTCATTAGTAATTATGTTTTAATTATTATTTATTCAATGAATAATTAGTATTAAATATTTTAATAAAATTCTAGAAATTTAGTTTTGGTACCCCAATTCAAGTCAAAACCTATTTTTTCAGTTTGGTTTACCGATTTATCAGTTTATGAAAAGTCCTTAATAAATTTCGATTAATTGGATTTTTTTTGTTATCAAAAGTTTTTAAAACTTGGAATTTGCTGATAAAATAACAAAACATGAAAGTTTTTTATATGAAAAACAAAACTTTATTTGGACCACACTCAGATTCCGGATGATGTCAACGATCCATATCGAATAACCCATGCCAACCACCCACTACCAATTTCATCCAAAAACTATCCACCGTCAGATCCCACCCAAGCCCACCGATCCGTCACCAATCCGCTTTAACCAGCTTACCTCATCTCAACCGTCGATTCCTTAGCTTTCTCAAACCCAATCCCACGGCCGAAGCCACACTCCAAGTCAGTGATCCGCGTGAAATCCCAATACCCAATAGAATCCAACCCTTGGCATATATAAATAGACATCCCTCCTCACTACTCACTCGTCACAAAAATATCCCAACTCTCAAACCATTTCGTAAAATCCCCAAATTCCCAGCCTCGAACTTTTCTCTCACAACTCCAACAATGGCGCCCAAGGCTGAGAAGAAGCCTGCCGAGAAGAAGCCTGCTGAGGAGAAGAAGTCCACAGTAGCTGAGAAAGCCCCGGCGGAGAAGAAGCCCAAGGCCGGCAAGAAGCTCCCGAAGGAAGCCGGAGCCGCCGCCGGAGATAAGAAGAAGAAGAGATCGAAGAAGAGCGTAGAGACCTACAAGATCTACATCTTCAAGGTTCTGAAGCAGGTCCACCCTGATATCGGGATCTCCAGCAAGGCCATGGGCATCATGAACAGTTTCATCAACGACATCTTCGAGAAGCTCGCTCAGGAGTCTTCGAGGCTTGCGAGGTACAACAAGAAGCCGACGATTACTTCTCGGGAGATTCAAACTGCTGTGAGGCTCGTGCTTCCCGGTGAGCTCGCCAAGCACGCCGTTTCTGAAGGGACCAAGGCGGTGACCAAGTTTACAAGCTCTTGAAGGGCGTTGTTGGGGTGTGGGTGTGGATTGGAATGGCTGCTCTTTGATTAGGGTTAGGGTTGTAATTAGTAAATGTGTATTTTTCGTTCCTGCTCTGGTTCATATAATATTCGGTGTTTTGCCTATATGTTGTTGGATTGTGTGGGATTTTTTGATTGGGAATCCTACCGCATGTCATTTGATATTTTTGACCCAATTGTTTTTGGATATTTTTGGTCCTTTAGTGCTTCAATTTGTGAAATATTGGGTTTTTATGTTATTCTGCTATTAGTGATCATGTTGTAGAATGACATTTGTTCGTCGTTTTATAGAGATTTTGGTTCTCAGTATGATAATGGCCTTGTAGTTTAGTTTGTCGATAATGGTCTTCGTTTTATAGATATGGTTGATCTAGTTATATATTGTCTCCACAAATATGACTTGTCTGTTTACTTTCCACGTGTTTCTACACAATCAACTACGGGATGTGCATAGGGAGGTTCCCGTTGGTAATTTGCTTAGGGAAGACATAATTGTGTGGCCTTGGAACAACTCTGGGTTGTATTCTGTGAGATCAGGTTATAACAAGGGGGTGGTCTTTGTTTCTTCTATTGGAAGGAATAACCGTTAGTCCCATGTGATTGAAGGTTGTGTTTGGAAAACCATCTGGAAGATTTCCACTCTGCCAAAAATCAAGTTTTTTCTCTGGCGCTTGAGGGGGAGGGCCTTGCCCGCCAGGCTAAACCTTTTTGGTAGGAGGATTATCAAGTCCTCCATCTGCCTGGCTCCCCCTTGAATTATTGAGTGAACCTGCAAAGCTTCACCACTATTGATCGTTGGCTCAATGGGTTAAACTGTCATGTTCTGTCAAAGGAGCAAGTTTGGGTTCTATCATTGACTAGTTTCATTGCATGGCAAATTTGGAAAACAATGTGCAAATTCCTTTTTGAAGACTATGATTGATCCCAAAAAGGTGATGGAAAATGCTGTTTCTGCAGCTTCTGAATTTGAAGCTGTGAAAAATCAAGTTGCCTCCTCTAGGAATGGGATTGGTGTCATCATCCCGCCCTCTGAAATCTGGAAGTCCCCTAAAAATGGTGCAATAAAGGTCAATTTTGATTATGCCTGGAAGAACCATGACGCGGATCTGGGTGTGGTGATGAGGAATCAGAACAAGGAGTTTTGCTTTGGAAATGCTAGAAAGCGCAGCTGTAACAGTGTACTGAGTGCTGAAACTGAAGCTGCCATTGAAGCTCTGATGTGTGCGCGACGGGCTATTCAAGGATAGTTCTCATTGACAATATAGCCGGGCGGCTTTACTGGTTTTCTTTATAAAAAAAATTGTCTTTAATAAATAGTATAGACGAGTGGCTATAGTCTTTTACATATATATACATATGTATTTTTTAATAATATATTTGCATTCTATACACGTCTCACGTTTTTTAAAAAGCAAACTTACAATAGTTGTATTGTACATGTATGTACATATTTTTAATGTTTTATACACGTATTTTTTACAAAATTTTCAGTAAGATACACAAAGTTCACGTATTATACAAATAATTCTCACATATTATTGAATAAGAATAACATATGATATAAAAATTATATTAAAATATCATATAGTGGAAGATTAATATTTACTTTGGATATATTGAAACTAACAAATTAATATCTATAACGTACAAACTAATGCAACTAGGATGGACATTTTTTATTTATTTATTTATTTATATTAAATAGTATTGTTGTGCGGCTATACTATTTTTTATAAATAAAAAAGAAAAAAGGAACCTCTTAGATGCATTAATTTGTACTTTATAGATTATATGTGTGTATATATATATATAATATTTATATAAAAAAAAGGATCCCCATTGATTAAGCGTCACGTGTCAAAACAAGTCTATTTTTAAAAAAAAATTAAAAACACGGAGTATAGTAGTGCGACTGTACTATTTTTTTTAAACGAGGACCTTTTAGCGATTAGGTGCCACGTGTCAAAAACAAGTATAGCAGCACAAAAATATATTTTTTATTTTAAAAATCGTCGTATAGCCGCACAGCTATACTATTTAAATAAATTATATTTAAAAGGTATAACTGCACGGCTATACTATTAAAAAAAAAATTAAAAAATGGACCCTCCTAGTTGCATTAGTTTGTACTTTATAGATATTCATTTTCTAGTTTCAACATATCTAAAGTATATATTAATCGGCCAGTATATAATATTTTAATATAATTTTTATAACATATATAATTTTTATTCAATAATATGTTAGAATTATTTGTATAATACGTGAATTTTGTGTGTCTTACTGAAAATTTTGTAAAAAATATGTGTATAAAACATTAGAAATATGTACATACATGTACAATAAGACTATTGTACGTTACGTTTTAAAAAACGTGAGACGTGTATAGAACACGAATGTATCGTTGAAAAATGCATATGTATATATATTATTTATATACCATAGCTGCTCGTCTATATTATTTATTAAAGATAATTTTATTTTTAAACAAAATTAGAAAATAATCTCGGCTATACTATTCACTTAAAAAACAGACGAGGTGCACAGCGACCAGGGACCCACGTGTAAAATAGTATAGCCATACGGCTATACTATTTTTGAAAAAATTAAAAAACTGAGTATATAATCCAAGTCAGCGATCCGCGTGAAATCCCAATACCCAATACAATCCAACCCACAGCATATATAAATAGACAGCCCTCCTCACTGCTTAGTCATAACAAAAATATCCCAACTCTCAAATCCAACTCTTAAAATCCCCAAATACCCAACCTCAAACTTTTCCCTCAGAACTCCACCAATGGCGCCTAAAGCCGAGAAGAAGCCCGCCGAGAAAAAGCCAGCTGAGGAGAAGAAGTCCACCGTGGCTGAGAAAGCCCCCGCGGAGAAGAAGCCCAAGGCCGGCAAGAAGCTTCCGAAGGAAGCCGGAGCCGCCGCTGGAGATAAGAAGAAGAAGAGATCGAAGAAGAGCGTCGAGACCTACAAGATCTACATCTTCAAGGTGTTGAAGCAGGTCCACCCTGATATCGGAATCTCCAGCAAGGCCATGGGCATCATGAACAGCTTCATCAACGACATCTTCGAGAAGCTCGCTCAGGAGTCTTCGAAGCTTGCGAGGTACAACAAGAAGCCGACGATTACTTCTCGGGAGATTCAGACTGCTGTGAGGCTTGTGCTTCCCGGTGAGCTTGCCAAGCACGCCGTTTCTGAAGGGACCAAGGCGGTGACCAAGTTTACAAGCTCTTGAAGGGCCTTGTTGGCCTGTGGATCTGATTGGCTACTCTTTAATTAGGGTTAGGGTTTTAATTAGTAAATGTGTATTTTTCTTTCTTTGCTTTATTTTGATGTGGATTTGGATCAGCTTGATCTGATTATATAGGTTTTTTTAAATTGGGAAGCCTGTTCTCACCGTATGATGTTTGATACAATGCCACACTGAAACTTGAATGTGATTTGTGACCCAATTGGTTTTGGTGCCCCTATTGCTTCATTGCTTCGTTTTTGTGAAAGATTGGGTTTCTGTGATATTGTGTTTTTAGTGCTCATTTTGTACAATGACATTTGTTCTTCGTTTTATATTGATTTTGGTTCTCAGTAATGTCTTTGAAGTTTGTTATGTTCGAGTAGGGTTTATTTCGATGGCAACGAACAGTCAACAAGCAGAGCCAGTAAAAGAAACAGCACCAGCATAAGTTCATATTATTACGACTTACATGTTCGAAATGCATTATCAATGTAAAATGTCTAAGCTCTAATGCAGAGTTAGGTTGGAAGTTTATTAGATTGAGAGAGTTCAATCCATAAATCTCTTATTATTTCTCCTTCTCTGCTCATGAAGGCCCTGGGTTCTTAGTTTGGGTGAGAATTATTTTGAAGAGGCATTTAAAAATCGGCTTCAATGAAGTAACATATGAAAATGCAAAAGAAAACACTTTCTACAATAACACTCGGAACAGTTTTCTCATAAATACCCAACTTGGGGAAGGAAGATTACAACTTTTTAAGCTGGGCTGATAAGTTTTGTTTGTTAATGACTTTAAAATCTCAAGTTAGGCTGGTAGTTAAGAATTATTTAATATTATAACACTTACATACTTGATTTTGTATCCAGTGTGCATGTTGAAGTCATTAAGAAAATAGCTGAATAGTCACTCATTTGAGTAGGATTGGAGAAGGCCATGGTATGAAACAGATTTCATAGATCAACTCTTTCACCATCATATTATCCTTTCAATTAGCCACAACCATTTGCTCAATTGTTTCTTCATCCCTCTTATTTGATGAACTCTAAATGAGTTGTTTGGGGCTTGAACTCATATGTAACGGGAATGCCACTGTGGCGGTATCCTAAGCCTAATAAGCCCTAATGAAACATCATTCTCTTCACACAAAAAAATTATTGATTTTATGTGCTTTTAAGTTCTAACATTCCTAATAAATATATTCAAAATCTATCAAAAAATCCTACGACTTCGACAGTACCTTCGTCTATGAACCTCTAAAATCTAATTTGGATTTATTACAAATTTAAAGTACTTCCTCGGACCCAATTTTGTTACACACTAACTTGAAGAACATTAAGCTTGCTACAACTCTGCCTCCAAACATAAGATTAAGCTGTGAGTTTCAGTTTTTGGACAGTTATTGTGAATCTTTATTTTTACTTCAGCTATTTCAAGCATAACTCCATCATCTTTCTAAATTCCTCACTCTTCAAATGTTAATTGGGGAAGAAGAAACAGCAACAACACAAGTTCAAAAAATTTGGCCTCTTGTGAAATAGGAGGTGGTGCAGTAACTGTTGTCCAAGCATTTGGGGACTACAACTCTTCCTCCAATTGTTTCTTTCCACTTTCTCTAATTCTCAATTTCCATACTTTTATAGGATTGAATATTATGAGGGTAGAGAAAACGGAATTATTTATCTGAAAGCTAGCCCAAGCATAAGGGCTAAAATGACTAACCCCTACTGCACCTGCAAATCTCACATTTACATGGGACAAAAGTAAACAACGCTAAATTACATCTTAGGAGGCAGTCATCAAAATCGAACATTACCTCAGTGGGTTAAATATAGCATAAAATGTTGTGAACAACTGTACAAGTAAGTATTTGTTAGAAATTGGATTGAGAATAGATAAAAAAAAAATTGGCTTTGATGTACGTTACTTGGTAATGAGTTTATTAATAATTTTTAGACAAATCACTTTCAGGATATAATAAAGACTAACATTTTAGCTTACTGAAATTTTCTTCGAACTTGTGAAAGGAAACTGTATGATATGTTAGAGAAAGAAAGATGATATTTAGAATGACTTCTGTAATTAATCTATGGCTCCCACGTTTTAGATATTATATATAGAAGCATCGATCTGATATTGTTGAAGAGGTGCCAAAACACCTTTTGGTGAGCATATGCATCCTTTTGGTATATAATAGTTAATTCCAAAGGATACAACTTTTGAATTCAAATGAGTTCTCCAAAAGATGCAATTGTAATAATAAAGTAATAACTGATCTCACATCATTCTAGTTTATTATCTACACATATTTGAAATCAATAACAATCCTTCCCAGTTTCAAATATATATATAAAGATGTAACTGTAATGAAAACAATCTCTCGTATACTACCAATAATCTTTGAATTACAAACAAGTCCTAACTGCAAGAATTAGACAACTTATTGAATTCAAAATACAAGCAGATATTCAGTAAACAAGTATAGTTTGGGTTTATGGAATTGTTAGATGTCAAGTAACTATAATTATTGATGAGTTAGGTTTAATTTCTTCCGAAATCTCACATACAACTTACACACAAACATTATTCACCGTGCACCTATTCTCATTTTTTATGGCCTAACTAAGGCCCCCATATCTTTTATAGCAAGAAGCAGGACATTTTTTGTGAAATATGCATACAAAACCTCCTCAAGATGAATTAGAATTTTGAGCGTAAAAATGGCGTGAACTTTTGTCCACCCCGGTTAGCCACACTTCCTACCTAGACCGAAAAACAAAGTCATTTTCTCCACCCCGGTTAGCCACACTCGGTGCACTTGGTAACTAACTCTAAACTGATTTAGGCCTGGTAACTCCTTTGGAGTCATCAAACAGCTCCTGGTAACTACAAGACTAATTGCCAAAACTGAAACTGCATTTCAAGGAACAAGAAAAAAATTGAGGATGCTGTTGAAGGAGAGGCCATTCGGTGGCTTGATGAGAAGCAACGTGAAAGAGTTCGAAGAACTCTGCATCAATCTCTTAGTCCTAAGAGATTAGTGACACCATTTGAGTTTAACAATGAATGCTTAATGATACTAGTTCTTGAATTAGGTATGACACACATTGTTTAAGACCCCTAAAATATTTATGAATGTATTTTACATCAACCTGATATTCATTAAAAAATAATGAAGAGACCAAAAATTAATGATAATAAAAGTAAAAAAAATTGGAAGAAAACTTTTCGTTTGAAAACGATGGTATCTTCCTCCCCTTTGGTTTCCAAGGAACACCATAACCACTAGATATTTTCGCATAATATGGAAATAAATCTAGTTTGGTAAATAAAAAAAATACGAAAATAAATCTAAAGAGAAAAGGAACAAGATTGAAAAATAAATAAATAGAAGAGTTAATATATGCCTCTTTAATCAATAGTATTATTATGCCACAACCACATTTAACTTTGAATTTATTACTTCGAAGGAACTCAAACTGTGAGACGGGACAAATGGATGGCAGAGGCAATGGAACTATCGTCGTCACACCAAATGTCAAACCAGGAGGCCATCGCAACTAATGAAAAACCATGAATCGGCGGACCAAACAAAGGAGGCACATGAAATACCGCAGTCGCACCTAATCTGAATCGGTCAGTCAAATGGAGGAGGAGACACATGAGTTATGAAATATTTCAGCTTTTTCTTTTTTTTCAAGTCAAAACTTTTTTTTTCATTTTTTCAGGTACAATTGTGTTTTCTAAATACTTGATTGACAAGGTCAAAGAAAAATTTTCATAATGAATTTAGTTTCCTCCAATACCTCAATTAAATGCTACTGAATAATATTAAATGCTACTGAATAATTTTGCTCTATAATCTCGCTTACACTCCTATGCTTATTTTCTATGGCAGAACAGAACTAGACCTCGGTTTTTGTAGCAACCACCGAGATAGTTTTTGTGATATGCATACAAAGCTTCCTCAAGATGGATTAGTGTGCAGGGAACAAAAATGGCGTGAATCTTGCATGACAAATAGTTGTAGTTGTTTGACTGCATATCTAAAATAAAGATTGTTCTAATCCAATCCCGATCGTGCAGCCAAACGCAGCCTAATAGAAGTTCTCTTAATTAAGTGAGTAGATGGTTTGTATGCATGCTTAAATGGTAGCAATTGCAAATGTATTTTAACCAATATCTTAGTTAAAATGCACATTCTGATACTATTTTCGCTTAGTTTAATTGAATTTCACGTTTCAATATACATTTCACATATTAAACACTAGCCAAAAGCAACTTTGTTTAGCCATAAACATGCTATCATCACACAAAACATAAGGACAAGACGAAGCCCACACACCATCTTACTTAAATTAATTTTGACTCCTTATCCACACTATTTTATTTTGAGATATTTTATCGAACATTTTGCATAATATTTAGTGTGAGCAACTAAAATGAGTTGTTTTGTATACACTCATAGTTACCACATCAAAAGGAGGCTCAATATGCCATGCATATGTTTTTTTTTTTTTTTTGCTTATACGTTTTTCTTCATTGAAAACAAAGTGATAGACAAACTGAGGACAGAAGATTTAAACTCGTTAAGAAATAAAGTAAAATTTATTTTATTGTTGTGTAAAAACGGAAATTGTTTTGGGCTCCTCACTCAAAATTTGGACCTCTTAAATGAAAATTAAAAGATAAAATTGAACTCAAACAAAGAGTTTTCTACAATTCTTTTTTTTTGTTTTTTTGTTGTTGGCATGTATACGGATAAAACAATACAAAAATTTGGGCCTCGTAAGAAAGAGCCCAGAAGCGAACTCCAAACTTACATGGACCTGGTAACTCCATTGAATCCCCTCGAACTCGCAGCTCCTGTTTTCAACCACCCAGCAGCCTTCAAACAAAGCCGAATAAAGCTGCTTCACATTTCAGGCTCAAAGAAAAAGCAGATATCTGGGATTTGGTTTTGACACAGAGATGGCCAAAAGATTGAGCTCGCAGCTCTTCGTCAACAGTATTCTCTCTTTCCCTTTCTTTCTCTCAAATTAATTTTTAGGGTTTTTGTTATTTTGATTCTTGGATTTGTTGCTTAGGATTATCATCGTTCACTAATAATGAACAACTCAAGAGACTGTTTTCTCCTTTTGGAGATGTTACAGAAGGTATTTATACTTTTCTTTTTATTTTGCTCCGATATTTATTTATTTTCTTCTGTAATTTGTGGAAATTACCGACTGGTTTTTTACCTTTGTGATGATTTTGTTTAACTGTATGTTTAGCTAGAATGGTTGTGGACCGTATAACCCAAAGACCCAAAGGATTCGGTTTTGTCACTTACAAGTCAGATGTCGAGGCACAAAAAGCTTTGAAGGCCATGAATGGCAGGGTAATTTCCTTCTTCCCTATGGTCAAAATTAAAGCCCAATTCATGAACTTTATTTATTCAGATTGCAATGGTAAATTGACGCATATTATAATTTTTTTTGTGCCAAATTGCAGATCATATAACCCTTATACTTGTGCATTCTAATCCTTTATGTACTGAATATGTGTTTTTGGTTGATCAAATTTCCTAGTCTTTGTTTTTGTCATATGTTTTTAAATTGTATTTTTTTGTGAACACCTTCAGTCTTGTTTTCTCTTTTGAAGTTTTTGTTAAAATTTGTCCAGATGGTTGATGGGAGGCTGATTTTTGTTGAATTTGCCCAGAATCAAAAACAGGAAGAGGATACCAAATCTTGATAATGAGCTTGGATCCCAATAGATAGCTTCTCCTTGGCTAAAAGATAGTTTTTCATAATCAAAGGCATCGTTCATATCTGTTGTATATGAACAGGTTTTTCAGTTCGTATAATTTTAATTAGCCATGTACAAGGTTCCTTTCATATTATACCGAGAATTTCTTACTATAAGTTATTTGTATAACTTTTTCGTAAAAGATATTATTCATGAGGATCTAGTAACACTTAGTCGTGTCATGAGATATAGGAAGGTCTTACTTCTATGAGGACTAAGAGGAGATATAGGGAAGACTCTGTGCAAAACTAAATATTGCTTTAGGGACATTGAAGGCTATCCTTGTCCAAAATGAACGTTTATTCATGAGGGGATTTCTTTTTGTGACTGCCCATACTCATGAGGAAGCTTTATTCATGAGTATCTAATACTTAGGTTCACCAAACCGAAATTCAAAGCTTACCATCAAATTTACCAACCTCCAGTTAGGTAAGCTGTAATTTGTTATGGTTCTATATTAACTTTAGTTGCCTCCAAAATCTCACAAACAACTTACAAACTAAAATCTGCATACATTGTATCCTCATTTTTTTATTGCGGAACTAAGACCTTCATGGTTTTTATAGCAAGAATCAAACATAAACTTCATGGTTTTTATAGCAAGAATCAACAGAGTTTGTGTGATATATATTCCATTGAGGGATCCTCCCCCAAATAATTTTATTTGAGAGACACCATTTATGATACTCAATTTTATTTTTATTTTCAATGATCTAAACCGTCCATTTTTCAAGTCTTCATTCATAGATCATGCTTGCAAAAAATCATACCAATTGAAAATCAGTAAGGCATCTAATTGCAAGCAACAAAATAAATTAACACGGGATAAAAATAACAATAATTTAATTGAGTGATCATGATTTCGGATTTAAGTGATTTTTGGCAGAGATGATTGGAATATCTAAAAATTAGATGGTTTTGATCATTGAAAAACAAAGTGTTGTGGGCCCTACAAGGTTTTTCCTAAAATAAGCTTATATATGAAGCATTTTTGCTCACCACTTCAACCCAAGGTGTAGTATCATCATCCTTCTCAACACTTGACATATATCCATTGACATAACCATGGTTTCATAAATATAAAGTAAAGAGTTAACCATAGTTATGCTAATGGACACGTGTTAAATGTTGAAGGTTGGTGAGAGTACAACTTATATTAAAGTGGTGAGCAAAAATATTTCTATATATATGTATGCAAAACCTCCTCAAAATAGACAATAGTGCAGGGCAAGAATGGGGTGGAGGTCTTGGTTCTGTTCCTTATTTTTGTCAAGACGACCGTGGCAAAACGTTCAAACTCAATCAAGTTTTTAAAATGAAAAGTACACAACTCAAGTGTTCGATTCAGCTCATTTAATTAACCATACAATGGAAATATTTTTATTTATTTATGATAAGCGATAGAATATTATTGATGTGAAAAAGCTAATATAAGAAGTCTGAACTTGTATCAAAGGCAAAGGAAATTCCTTGATCACAAATTACAATCCTCATACAGTACATCATAAATAAAATCAGGAGGTTTCTCGAACCAATTCAGAGAAAGCCCGATATGCAAGGCAAAATGCGTTATATGGTGAGCCACATCATTGGCAGTGCAATGAATATGGGTAGAACATTCCTCAATGACTTATGTCAGCAAGCTCTTAGTATCCTCCACCACTGGTCCAATGACGGACCTATCTATGGAGTTACTTTTCCATTGCCAATACTGTACTTGTTCTTGCAGCCAAAGCCTCCACTTGTGGTGCAGAGAATACATTTAACTGCACAACCTGCCACGAATTTGCCGGTGGAGTCTATCACAACCACACCGACGCCACCCTCTGTGGTCCCTGGCTTCCAAGCACCATCCACATTTATTTTGAGAGTGTTAGCATGTGGTGTCTGCCACTTTTGTTTTGTTTGACCCTGCCCACTGTGAGACCCCAAGCATTCATTAACCCGCAGAAATTCTTGTAGCCTCAGAGATGCATTCAAGCTGACTTGTTCAGGCCTAATCTTCTTAGCATTCCATGGATTGCTTCCCAAATTGCCCAACCCACCATGAGAAAATTAGCAAAGTCATGATGGGATTATAAATTTGGGGAAGAATAACCCTTGATGCACTGGGGAGACAGATTTGTCATAATAAAGTTGATCAAATCTCTTGATTTCATTGAAGACAAAGAAAATTTATATCACAAATTTTACAAAATTGCCACACGAAGGCCAAAAAAAAAAAAAAATCAGTGTGCAACTCAGATCTGGACTTGCTGGTTAATATCACCTACCACAACATGCCCCCTCCAATCCACTGTACCTGCTAAAGAAAGCAACAAGACTTGAGATAGTGGGTACCTATATGTTCAAGACAAATATGTCATGGGAGCAAATGGAAGAAAGTTTGTGCTATGCTCCCAACCACCATCCATACACACCCATAGAACATGTATGGTCAAATTATGCAATTTATAGGATACATATATCTACAGACATGAGACGATTATGAACTATCCTCCTATAAGTCGTCATTCTAACTGCAGCAACTAAATAGTCAAACTAAAGCAATCTTCTGATATGGACAAAACGTTTTTTTTTTTTTCTAAATGAAAACCCTTACCAAACTGTTGAATTTCCCTGGTTTCCGCAACACAAAAAAGGGCAACTTTTCATACATGAAAAATTGGATAATGTTTATAACTTTATATAAGGCATAACAAGCTGATGATAGGAAAAAAACGAACACACAGCCTCTGACGCATAAAAGGAATTCCAACCAACAAAGATTAGATGGTATAGAGAGAGAGCTTCATTAAGGAGCTCCACAAAAAAGAAATGTTGGCCAAAACATAGAGTAGATTCACCAAGCACTTAAGTTAGAACTCACTCCTAATGCTATTTGCTTTATCTCAAAGAGAGAAAGGAAAAAAAACAATAGCAAAGCTTTTAGTTACAAACTAAATTTTACCTGAGATCAATGTCATTACCCCTTGTGTGCAAATTCCAAGCGGATTTGTCTGCCATCTAGCAACTGAAAAGAATCACAAACATTAACCAACTATCTTTCTTTGCATTCCAGAGGAGGTAGGTAGGTACTTAACAGGGTGATTTCAACACATAAATTACAAAGAAATTAATCATGAACAATAAAAACTACCTGACCATCCATTTCTTTTAGAGCAGTGCTGGCTTCGATTCCAGAAGCAAACTTCACAAATCCATACCCTTTCGATTTCCCACTCACATGATCACATATAACTTTAACTGTTAAATAGGACAACATTATCCCCTAAGTAAGTAAATGATCTTCAAGAAGAAGAAAAAAGACCTAAAAAGTTAATAACAGCCTCACTCACAATAACATTACCTTCAATTATTTCACCATGTTTCCCAAAAGCTTCCTTAAGAACAGGTTCATTTGTATCATAGGAAAGCCCTGTATATTACATCCAACTTAGGTTATAACAAAATTATAACCAAAGCAAGATACCATGAAACAGAAATATTTTCCAGAGTTTTTACTACTTTAACAGCAACCACTTCCCTTCTTTAAGCTGTTCTAGTTGAAATCCAAAATTTCATCGTTATATCTTTTATGAACAATTCTAATGAAACCCATGATAATGATAAATTTGGCTATTTGATACATAGAAACAAGATCTTAACCACGAAATTAACTTAATATAATATGAACTGATACAAAATGAAAAATAAATTCTCAGACTGAAAAAAAATAAAACGGATGAAGTTTAAAAAACCTCCAACGAACAAATTGGTTGAAGAATGGCGTGCCCAGAAACTCCTGCCCAAGGCAGACGTGCGCAGAATCCCAAATCCGCCATTTGAGCCTCTCATTTCCCCTTATCGTGCGCCGGTCTACTAGGAAGAAGATGGACTCGAAACGGCGTCGTCATAAGTTGACTGGCCGTACAGCGGTTGTGGTGGAAGTAAAATGTCTTTATAGTTGGGTTTGCTTTAGTTGGAAAGTGGAGATGAAACAACTTTGGGTGGCCAAGACAAGTTGGGCCTTAGCTATTTGCGACCTAATACAGTCCCAAACTTTTTGCCAATTTGTTTTTTTTCTTCTTTTCTTTTTTTCTTTTTTAATTACATGGGTAACCTGAAATTTGGACTCAAAAATTGGGGATTGAATGTATAGGACAAAGTTGACCCCAAGAAAAAAAGATGTATAGAGACAATATTTGGGTGTGAAAAAAGGTATGAATGCTAAATAAAGAAGATTCATAAATTAATGGTTAAAATGTCGAGAAGAAAACAGTAGCGGTTAACTTAAAACTTCGTCACTTATTCTTTATGAGTAAGTAAAGTTGTTATAATGTTAGTAGAAAAAAATTGGGGGTTTTGAATTTATTGTAGAATCAAATGTAAAGTCGATAACTTTCAACCCCTACATTAATTAATGGTTGAGAATCATCCACGCACACTTAAAAATGTGATAAAAATGTCATCTCTTGAAGATAAGATAGGTTTTACATTCTATTATATTTTCATTTCCTTAGCGAGTACGTAAAGTTTGTTATGATGTTACTAAAAAAGGAGCTATGAACTCAACTATTGACGCGAGTCTCACAACAAGTCTTACATCAATTAATTTTCAACCGGTGATGAGGGTCGGGATGTTTGCATCATATCACATGTTCATTTCCATGTACTTCCTACAACTAACAGCAAGAGTCAGTATAATCCTTGACATTTTGAGGAATAAAATGCTGCAGTAACTTCGCGAACTTAGCATCCAGGCCCAAATCTCATGATCAACAGAAGACCCAAAAACGTTAAAACGTTAATGATTCCTTTCTGTGCAAGAACCTTCTTGCATTGACCAAAAGGCTATCAGAAAAAGGAGCTTCAGCAAATGACAACTGCCAAACGAGTCCCACTTTTCTTAAATCATCCAAGCTCTTCTCTCTGTTTTGTCATAGTAGGCAAAGTGACAAAACACAATCAAGACTATAATCCTATTCATGACTTTGTCATGCAAGTTTGTTATGCGGCAAACCCAAATTTGCATACTCCCCCTTCTACCCTAATGAAATCTATCCAAATCATGCGGGAAGAGAGATAGAAAGAACATGATATACACTCCGGTGTAGGTAAGTTTGTCTCCTAAAATACAGAACACGAAAAACAAAATCATCTTAATAGACTCATCCAAGCTTTCATCATCATCAAAAATAGGTAAGGACCCTCTGGAATTAAGGGACTTTAATTTGTCATGGAAGTTTGTTATGGGGCAAACCCAAATCAATCACACACTATTAGAAGTGCAAGCTCTCAACCGCTCAACTCTCCAACGATCAAAAAGCAAACAGGACCCTCACAATCTGAAAATATACCAAGTACACATAATAAAAACAATCCAATCTTTCTCATCATCAACAACAATATTGGACCTTTATGTAATTAAGAGATTTTGTCATGCAAGTGTCAAATCCAACTCACAGCAATACATAACAACAACAAAAATGAACACGCAAGGTTTACATGTTTCAGAAGAAAAAAAAATTGCAAGCTCTCAACCACTCACCACTCACCACTCACCCAAGCTTTCTTCTTTTCCTTTTTCTTTAACCATCAAAGATTCAAGAACACTTGCATCCACAAGATCCACTAACCAAATGCCAATTCACTAACGAGCATTCATGCAAAATAACCCTAGTCATTATACCAAGCATTATAGTAAAGAAAGGTGCTATAAAAGGCAAAAGGGGCATGGGATAAAGAGTGGAACTTATGCTTGAGAAGAACACACACAAAAAAGATATTCCTTTCTTCAAAGCATTCATAAAGCAGCCCATCAAGACAATACCCATTAAGCCAATAACAGAAACAAGAGGTTTCATTAATGAATTCCAAGAAAAACAAAGTTCCTAAAACTTGGTCATGATCACATAGATTTGAGAGGCTACAAATGCTTTCAAATTCATTAAGCATTTTAGACTACCAACCAACAAAAACAAAGATCTGAACACAGATTACATACAAATGAAGAGGAGCCCAACCTAAAACTAAACATGTGGGGGTTCTTAAAACTAAACATGTGGTGGGGGATTCATTGAGAGAAGCTTAAGCTTTCTTGGGAGACTTGGTGGCCTTGGATGGAGATTTAGGCTCTTTGGCGGCAGCCTTCTCTGATTTCTTGGGCAAGAGGACTGGGTTGATGTTTGGAAGCACACCACCATGAGCAATGGTCACACCGGCGAGCAATTTCCCAAGCTCTTCATCGTTCCTAACAGCCAATAACAGATGCCTTGGGATAATTCTGTTCTTCTTGTTGTCCCGAGCTGCATTTCCAGCTAATTCAAGCACCTGAAGGAAAACCCACATCAGAAATTTTATCAGCAACCAACCATTAATTTAGGTCAAAATTTCAGCAAAAAATTTAAAAAACTACCCAACATAAACAATCACACTCCAAATTGAGCACAACCCAGAAACTAAAAGCTGAAACCCTAACTAGCAAAACAAAAACAAACCCAAATCGAAAGGGAAACTTACTTCAGCTGCGAGGTACTCAAGAACCGCGGCCAAGTAAACCGGAGCTCCAGACCCAACTCTCTGAGCATACCTTCCCTTCTTCAAGTACCGTCCAATACGACCGACCGGAAACTGCAGACCGGCCTTCACGGACCGGGTCACCGGCTTCTTCTTTGGACCCCCACCTTTCCTTCCACCAGCACCTTTCTTAACCTTACCACCAGTCTCCATCTCTCAGCTCTGAAAATTCTCAAACCCTAGACCCACTAAAGCCACTGACACCCTTTTGGCTAAAAACCCAATCAGAAATGGCAAAGAGAGAATTGAAAATTTTTGGACAGTGGATTTAGGAACCTGTTAGAGAATTGGTTTTATAGGGTGAGATGTATTGTGGATCATATTGTTCAGGGAAGGTTTGGGGAGCTTGTGAGTGCACGGTGGCCGTTCGATGGCCGTCTTATCGACGGTCGAGACACATTTGACTGCGATCCGTGTAGTGAATAATTGACCAATGGGAGAGGGTTCACATTTTGTCTTTTCCATTTTTCCGTTTTTGGTTTTTTTGATTGAAAGGTGACACATATTAAGCATCACCGCCAATTTCTTTTTCTTTTTCCAATTTCCCGCTGAAGTTTCTATATAGTACTTTCAAATTTTTGGGAGGTGAAATTTGTTCTAGAGGTTATGAAACAGTAATTTATTTGATAACATAACATGTGTCGATAATTTGATAATAAAGAATGATGAAAATTATCTTCAACCATTAACCCTTAACGTTTTCAATATAGATATAACTAATTAGAATTATAAGTTATAACCGTTCACATGATCGAAGAAACTTTTAAAATCGATAAATTAATCATACTCCTATAAATAGTTAATCCTTTCATGGTATGTTTTGCATGGCACAAGACCAAAACTTACAAATTTTTATTTAACATTTCTTTCCTTGAAACACAACTTAAATTGCTTGACTTTTAAGTGAGTCCAATGAGATGATCGCCTTAAGTTTAAATTTTCCTTAAAATATGTGACAATTATAGTTTAAATTTATCGAGGTTTGGATTAGAATTCAAAATGAGCGTTAGCCCTAAAATGAGTCCAATGAGGCAACCGCTTCAACTTCCCTATTATTTAACATGAAAAGAAAACAAAGTTCCATTTAAATAATTTAAGATAAAGAAAATAAGTAATATCTAATTCTATGTTGGATTAGAATTCCAACATAGTTTCCAACCCACCAATTTTCAAACATACCATGTCACCCAAAAACCGAATAATTTTATATGGAAAAAATGGTAGGAAATTGAGCATTTGATATCCTATAAAAGTAATATAAACGAGATCAATAAACACAAAACAAAACCAACCACACACACGACACAATAATTTACAAGGTTTATGCAATATGAGTTACGTCCACTATTTATCAGGATTGGGGGAAGTCATGAATTGGAGAATTTAGATAAAGAAATTAAGAAGTGTGAAATAGATCAACTACTCCCCCATAGTTGATCATATTCCTGATTTTGAGTGTATTTGATTTTTTAAAAAAAATTAACATGGAACTCGCATAATTGTTTGTGCTTTATGTGTTGGTAAAAATAAGGGAAGTCATGAATTAGAATCATTCTAATACTCATGTGTTAGTAAACACAAGACAAACATGAATTGAAATTAATCCAATACTCATTCATGATAAGTAAACATGTCATAAGAAGAATGATAAACAATTACAAGCACACGAGTGTTTACTTCACGCTCACATGTAATTAGGGTTCACAAATGATCACGAATAAGGCTCCCTAAAAGTCCTATTTATAATACATAAGACTTCTGGTTATATGGGCAGAGTTATAATCCAAATAGGAATCAAATTCACAAAGGAAACAAAACAAGAAAGTGCTCGTGACATGAAACAGTTGGTCAATTATAGTGTCGATTAGCTTGACAAACATCTTCGCCAACCTCCTCTAAGCATTTCGGTTGATCGGTTTACATAGAAAATATCATTGTTTGAATCATTTGCACAAACTCAAAAAAAAAAAAAAACGCTTTGAACTTAAAGCACACACAACACAAGGGAAAAAAAACTCTAGAAATCACAAATAATTTGATTTTTTTTTCTTCATGAATATATACGAGGCCATTTTAAAAATGTTGATCTAGGTTGGTGCTAATTATGGTTTGTGGTTGTGTTGGTGTCATGTCATTGGTTTTCACTTTGAAAATTAGTCAATCAAAACTCTACTAATATATAATCATATTGTGTTCGGGTTAATCCACGTGTCAATCGAGCAAAAAGTTAATACTAAATTTACTTTATTCCCAAATAAATCAACTTACTTATATATATATATATATTATATATACTAGCATCATCACAAGCGCGGTTAAATTTTAAATTTATTTTAGAATTAAAAAAAATAATGGGTAGTTGTGTTCCATAAAAATAGGATCCATTATATGATTTGTCATTTAATTTTAATTTTTTAAATATAAAAAAGTGTGAATTTATCATATTATTCTCATTTAATTAATAATTTCAATTCTTAATATTTGCATTAATCAAGAGCATTTTCTGGTATTTTGAATGTTTTACAATTCTCTGCCTTTTACTTTATATATATACAATAAAAATTCTGTAAATTATAAATATTTACAAAATCATAAAGAAAGTATATTATAAATTACTCATTCCATACATATTATTAGAAAGAAAAAAAAAATCAATTAGCTCTTAATTTACTAGTATTTTTTTCCAATAAAAAAAGAATTATATCCTTCATAGAATATTAATTGAATATGCTTATTGTGGCAAAATCAAGTTAGTAAAATAGTTATGTTGTGCCAAAAATTGCCACCCTAATATTAGGCCCGAAAAACTTGTCGTTGATCATGTTCTAACATTTGCATTACTTTGGATGGCCATGGAGAGCAGGAGACACCAATTTGTATGAGCATGTGCTTGTGCATTATTTAGAAGAATAATTTTATCGTTACTTTTAAAAGAAAAGATTATTATCAATTTAGAATAATTTCTTTGCTGGTTCCAATAATTACCCCCAAAAAAGGTAAAGTATTATTCAATAAACTTCTTTTTGGGTCCGGCAAGAACAAATGGGGCTGGATTTTCCAATTTAAATATCACGGGCGGGTCATTGGCTCGATTACCGACTCCCGGATGGGTGGCAAGTCGCGACCCGCAACGTGACACGCAGGGCATAATCGTCTTTTGGAAATATCCTCCACGCGTCGCGCCATGGTTGGAGAGACCTACTTTCTCTTCTCCCCGTTGTCACGCATGACATGACCTCCATGATGATATTTAGAGGAGTGGAGGTGGGTGAAGAAGCCACAGCCACCGTCTCCATAGCAAAAGCTCAAAGCACAGAGCAACGTAGAAAAGGAGCAGAGAGTCCTTCATTGTCTCTGAGAGTCACAGATTTTCAGCTCATTTTTCGTTTTGGCCTAGATTTTCTGCAACCGCCATGGTCAGTTTCTCCCTCGGTCTCTCCCATTTCCCTTTCCCTACACATTGGTTTTAATTTTTTAATTTTTTTTCTCGTTTCTCTTATCTTTTTGGCTGGTTAAAGTAATTTGGGTTATGATCTCTGATCTCTTGTCTCTGATCTGTGATGGGTTTTATATGCACTTCTGAAAATCGAATTGTTATGGATCTGAATTTGGGTTTTGTTTTAATTTTCATATAATTTAGTTTGCCAGTAGATGATGATATTTGCTTAAAACCGAAGTGTTGTACTAATCTTTTATTTTTGATTTGTGGGTATATGTTTTATGTTCATTTTGGTGGGATTCCGGGTTTCTTTTATATTTGGCATTTTGACGTCGGTTCTGAAAGTGTTGATGTTGGTGGCGCACGTGTGTTTGAGTTCAATGTTGTCATGTTGATTGTGAAGTATGTGCATAGTTGCATTGCACCATTAAGCTGTTGGTGTCAATTCTTAGATACATTGTTTGACAGACACTTATAACTGATTAGAATGGAGTTAGCTTATCTGAATGTCAAGACACATACTTTAGTTCTGATTACTCGCTTTCTTTATTCTTTTATTTGACCTGTAGTTGGGGTTCAATTGCTCACTATTGCAATTATGTCAACTAGCTGATCAGAACTAAATTCTAGGCTGCTCATCTGGCAGCACTCATCGACACTTTCGTTTGAGCAAACCAATTTGATCCCTTATGCATGTTGCAATTCTGAATTGTGGTTGATCTTAATATTGCTAGCATAGCACAAGTGCGCTTACTTGCCCTGGTCTAGAAATTGGGATTGGGGCAGCAAAGCTTATTATATCTGTGCACCCTGGTGCAGGACAGTGTAAAACTTGGGTGCGTCATGGAGAGTCTGTAATCCTGGGTTGAAGCTAAACCAAAGAGGAAACCTGCCTCAAGTAACCTTATTCCCTTTTTGTTCATTGCTCGTGATGAAACTTGGGTCGTGCTTAGGTCTCAGTTTCACATTTCTGGTATATTCCTGTGTAGTTTAGATGCCTGAGCTCTAGGCTATCCTGCATCATGCAGGCTTAGAGTCAAGGGCTTCAAGATGAGCCCTGTAACTCGGGAGAGAAAGAGAGGAAGGAGGCTACAGACTTTAAAATTATTTTCAAGTCCAGTATGTCTAATGGTTAGACCAAACCCAAAAGGAATCAAATCTCTGGAATAGTCTTTTTAGGATCTGCATCAGTGATTTTATAATGATCACTGCATACTAGCTGTTTTCCTGTTGTGAGTAGAAAACTTTGTGGGATTTAAATTTCGGGGAATGACACCTTGACATTGTAATATCTGGTGTCATGACTTGATAACTTTGGTTTAACATTGTAAGATATTGTTAATTGTTTTCTTGGCAATTTCTATGATTCTGTTTTGGATGAGCTGGAGAATTAATATATGTTTAGTGTTAGAAATGAAAGTGTCTTGGTTTTGGGAAAGAAGTTGGCTTCCCTAGTTGCATGGTATTATTCTTTGGGTGGATGCATGAGAATAACATCTATTTTGTGTTTCGTTCTCTGATCAGGCTAATGCAGCGTCGGGATTTGCTGTGGATGATGACTGCAAGCTGAAGTTTCTGGAATTGAAGGCTAAAAGAACGTACCGCTTCATAGTATTCAAGATTGAGGAGGAGCAAAAGCAGGTGATTGTGGAGAAACTTGGCGAGCCAGCTGAAAGCTATGAAAACTTTACTGCAAGCCTTCCCGCTGATGAATGCAGATATGCTGTCTATGATTTTGACTTTGTGACTGAGGAGAATTGTCAGAAAAGCAGGATTTTCTTCATTGCATGGTAATATTATAAGCTAAAAAAACCTTTCTTTTTCTCGTCATTTTTGCTTATGTTCGTTACCGTTCATAGGTCTCCTGATACATCAAGGGTGAGAAGCAAGATGATTTATGCAAGCTCCAAGGACAGGTTCAAGAGAGAACTGGATGGTATACAAGTAGAGCTGCAGGCTACTGATCCGACTGAGATTGGTCTTGATGTTATCAAAAGTCGTGCCAGCTAAGAAGTCGGGCTTTTATTTATGGCGATTTTTCTCAACCGCTGTTTTACTTTTAAGTGAAATGTTAATAGTTTGTGGTGCTGTGAACCTGACTGAATTATAATACTTGGTTTGTTGTTCAAGTTTTACCTTACAGTCTTACCTTCGTCGAGAACAAATTCTGTGATCTCAGTTTATATAGGAAGATGGCAGAACATATGCAATGAGTGTCTGAGTTTCTCCTAATAGTTATATCTAGATGCTAAGTTATATCATCTCCTGAAGGTAGAAACACCGGATTTGTTTTGTCAACTGCAGAAAAGTGTTTTACTATTTTTAACCATGCAGAAAACAGTTGTATGCTGTTATAATTGGTTCTGAAACTGGTTCTTGCTCATTCGTGTGTGCCTGTAGCGCCAATTCGGTCTTTGTCATTCATAGCGAGAGGATTAATGGAACATGCCCTGCCAAGCCCAAACAAAGCATTGTTTAGTTGCCTCGCAATGCATTGTTTTGTAATCATAATTGGTGCCAATGGCGATTGCACCATTTAGAATTTTGTGGCTTCTACTTGTGACTATCAAATTTCAAACTCAATACCTAAAAAACACCAGTTTGAGTCTAACCTCTGAGATGAAAGTCACGGCCCAAAGTGCTGGAAAAAATAATGTTGCTAAAGAAGAACGCTCACCACCCTCCCTGTTTATACGCAAACAGAAAAGAAAAACACCGAATACATTTATATTGTCCATCAGATTATAAACTATCAGGTGGCTGCTGATACCTTTGGTTTGGGAAAGGCCAGATCCATTCAGTGCAATTGTTTTGTTTCTGAGCTTCTCGTCATTGTACAGCAAAATAAAAGATCATAAACTCACAAGGCATGAGGAAAAATATGTGCAACTGAGTTGGACTTGATTCACCTTTTCTCGACTGCCTAAGCAACGAAACTTGTTGGAGGTTTCTTTCTGTACAAGAATGACAACAATAACTTTCATCTCTAAGGGAAGACCCAAGTTTTATGGATTTATTTCATGTTGCTGACAAACAATCAATTCAAAGTTTCTCTCAGCTCAATGTTGCTCATCCGCTTGTTGATACATTACATTGTCTCTCTCTTACATCTTCTACCTTAACATATAGGGTTGGAATAATGTACACAAAAGAATTCCAGGTCATCTTGTCAATGTTAGAAGTATAACTAAGCTAAAAAAATGTCAGTATTTGAAGGTAACAGAAACGCATGCCTGGTTCCATACGGGACATACGGAAGACTTCCAGCATTTCTAGCAGCTGATGGACAGAACTCAACCTGTCAGGCAAGTTCCATGGATGAGTGCATTGCAAGTTCCACGGATGAGTGTGTTATATGTAACTCGATCTGGCTTCAACCCTCTTTTCATCATGTCATCACGCAACTCAAAAGCCTTGGCTAGTTCTCCAGTGACACAACAACCATATATCAAAAAGTTATATGCTAGAATATCAGGCTTCAGACCCCTATCTAGCATGACATCCCACAATTTAATAGCTTCTAGCAAATTGCCGCTCCTACAATGCTCAAAGATAAATGTTGAATAGGTGATACAATCTGGGTAAACACCATTGGCTGTCATCTCAACAAGGAGGTCTGAAGCTTCCTGAAACTTACCCATTTTGCAAAAACCCCTGATAAGTATATTGTATGTGACAGTGTTTGCCGACAACCCCGCAAGCATGGCATTATGCAGCTGTATAGCTTTTTCCATGCTTCCTTCTTTGCTAAGGTGATCTAAGAAACAACCATATGTAACATGATTAGGAAGGGTATCACCGAAGAGCATATCCTTACAAAGAAGCTCTGCTTTATCCATATAACCTGCCTTACATAACCCATATACCAAGGCAGTGTATGTCACAACATTAGGTAAGCATCCTTCACTAACCATTATATCCCAAACTCCAAATGCCTTGTCAAGTTTTCCTGTTTTCCCATATACATCAATCATACTTGTATATATTACATTATCAGGCCTCAGTCCCTGATTATGCATCTCGTTAAAGAGACCAAATAATCTTCCAGTATCCTGTTGCTTTAAAGCTCCACAAATAAGTACCGCATAACACACAAGATCCATGTCTACTCCTCTTTCAATCATCTCACGACAAGCACCTAATGCATCATGCAATCTTCCTTCCTTGCAATAACCATGTAGTAGTGCACTATAGCACATCTCATTTAACTTATAATTCTCTTTGTGAAGGTCATCTACAAACTTTTTGGCTTCAGACACTCTACCTGTTGAACAAAGACCACTTATTAGAGGTCTATATGTATATGTGTCTGGTACAAGCCCCTTTTTGATCATTTTATCAAACAATTCAAAGGCTCTAACCATGTTGCCTTCTCGGCAGTGACCATCAATCATAAGATTATAAGTGACCTCATTTGGCAAAATGCCCCTTTCCACCATTTCATCAAAGAACTTAGTTGCTTCACCAATCATATTTGCACGACAAAGACCTGAAATGATTACAGTGAAGGTATAAGTGTTTGGTGTGATGCCTTTTGCCATCATTTCATGATACAGCCTAAATGCCTTGTGCATTTCTTCTTCTTTGCAGTATCCATTTATCAATGATGTATAGGTTACAACGGTTGGAGCCACTCCTTTATTCATCATCTCACTGAAGAGGTTTTCTGCCACACTCAATTTTCCAAACTTGCATTGCCCGCTTATCAAAGAATTGTAGGGATACACGGTTACTCTAATCCCAGCATTGGTCATTTTACCAAAATAACAAAGTGCAACATCCAACATCCCCCTTCGGCTGAACGAATCAATCAAAATAGAATATGTTACATCATTGGGAAACATACCCTTCTTGCCCATGTTATCAAAAAGTAATTCTGCTTCCTCCAGTTTCCCATCCTTACACAAAGAATTGATCAATGAATTATAAGCAAACAAATTAGGCACCACCCCAACTTCTCCCATTCTATTCACTAAATCAAAAGCATCTTCAATCTTCCCTTTCCTCCTCAGTCCCTCCATGAGACCCGAAAGAGCCGCTTCACTCGGAACAAAACCCAGCTCAATCATTTCATTCATTAGCTCCACACCAACCTCAAATTCTTGCACTTTGCACAACCCAAGCATCAATGTACAATACGTCACCATGTCTGCTTTCAATCCCTTTTGCCCCAATAAATTCTTGATCTCTACAGCCTCCCTAGCCCTCTGGCACTTGCAGAGTCCATGAATCAACACATTATATGTAACAACACTCAACTCACACTTATTTGATTCCGCGTAATGAATCACTTCTTTAGCCTTGTGTACATCTTTCAATTCACACAAGCTCCTAACCACAGCCGTGTACATGTAAGCATCAGGGCGAAGACTTACATTGACAAACTCATCAAAAAGTTGCAGAACCATATTGAAATGCCTAATTCTCACCAACCCATTTAAGAGGGCATTCAAGGTTCTAACCTCAGCCAAAATTTCACACTCCCTCATGAGCCTCACAACCACAACACCATCCAACACTCTCTTATTTTGCACATAATTTTGAACCAACAAATCAAAACCCAAACTCGACGAGCAGTTCAGTTTCCTATAACAATTCAACAAAGACTGAAAAACCTCATTTGGGTTCAACCCACGTAGCAAGAGGGTCTGTAAAAGCGAGGAGGCAGGCCAAAAGAGATTGGACTGAACCAGGACATGAATCAAAATGCAAAACGACGCCGTAGAGTGATTGAAGCTTTTGTGCAGGCCCAAGAAATTGAAAAACCGCAAGGCTAACCTGGGATTCCTTACATTCTGGATCAGAACCTTCTCAACGTGATGGGACTTCAATGCGATTGAAATGAAGGGGTCGTTGAAGGCGACTTTCCAGCTCTGCTTTCCTCGAACGACGCCGGTTAGGCTCGAAACGAAGTGGGAGTCGTCATTTTCGTCATTATCTTGGGAGGTGGGTTTGGAAGAGGAGCAGATATTTCTGGGTTTTGAGTGAATGAGAGAGTTTGTGAGAGGACGATGAGGGCGAGTGATCTTCATTTTGGGTTTGAAATGGAAGTGTTTACTTTCGGGTTTAGATTTGAGCCATCTGAGGTTGAAGATGTACTCAACTCATACACAATCGTCAGTCAATTGGGCTCTGAGTAGCTTTTGTTTGATTTGTTGGGTTGTTCTTAGCATCAACAAAATTCATTGGATTGGTTTGAATTTTGTTGGGGATTGGGAGACCGGGTAATTGGTCGGTTTTTATCGATGTCGAGAGTGAAGGTGGCTGTGGATTGTGTATACTTGTTGGATTATGGATGCTGCTGATTATGGAGGGAGAGGAAGAGAAGAGGGAATTAATTTTTGCCAAGGAAATATATTGGAATTTTATTTTTTATTTTTACCACAAACAATAATTGGTTTATTTATTTATTTTATTTTATAGAAATTATAGGATTGCATTCAGCCAAAAAAACCACCATCCATGTTAATGGGTCATATAGCCAAGCCTATCATAAAGTACCAGGTGGCCAAGAAATGCTAGGTCATTCACCTATCGACCTGACCAGGTTGACCACCCCGTGTATTTCTAGTAGGTCTTCCAGTCGGGCTTATTAGGAGACATCGTGCGCCCTAGAGTTTTGGTGACAGTGTACCGACTCGACCAAATTGAAAGCCCCGAGTCCACTCTGATGTCTTGTGACCAGAAGGGCAGAAGGGCAGAAATGCTAGTATTATAATACAACCAGATCCCTATCAGACCATGTCACTTCACACACCTAATACCGACATGGTGACTGAAATGGATCATTTAATCCGCTTCACATCCAAACTAGGTGTCGCCTTGCTACTTGATCCTTGATAATCAACATAGTGACTAATGCTCATAACCACTATCCAGACCCATCATTGGAAATGGCTGAAGATCTCATTTTTGGCAAGATTTAAGGAGATATGATCTCTCCATCTCCCTCCATAGATACTCTTCATCTGCATTGAGACAAAGGTAATAAATATTTTCATCCAGAAACTTTCTATCCATCTCTTTACTATAAACTCACTATAACTTGGTCATTGAAGCGGGTTCGACTTGTGTCCAGCCAGTTTACCCCTCTTCTTATAGTTGCTTGAAGTGTGCATGTTAGCTTGAAAGATCAAACCAACCTCACAGTCTAGGGCACGTCTTGGTCTTGACCCAAGTTAGGACCCTCGTATTACAGGAGAGACTCCTTATCAACAAGCCACAAATGATCAATACAAACTAGCCACAAAAGGCCATTGCAATAACGAAGTTGTCTAACATCAAAAGTAAGACAATCTTATATGCATCCACTAACGATAACGCAGGATCGAAGAAACTATGTCATAGGCATTCTAACTAAAATTGCAAACTCAAAATAATCAAAAAGAGATAAAGCTTGATTTATTTCTTAACTTATTTAGTTACTATTTTTAACTTATAAAAAAGAAAGCATAAGCTTTTTAATTATAAATTACCAATCAGTATATATACTCTTTCCTAATGCCTAGCTTTTGTAATACCAACTCATTAAGCACATAATATGAAATTTTTTTTTTTTTTTTTTTTGAATGTAACATTGTAATACCAACTCATTTATAACATGACAATTACTTAGTGAACGTAACAAAAGGAATTTAAGTATCAATTGTTTAACATAACAATTACTTATTGAATGTAACAAGCTAGTCAATTGTTAATTGATGTGATTTACAAAATGAACCCAAATTACTATTGGGCGGCTTGGTTTGGGTGGCTTTGTGTTTTAGGCCCAAGTCAATTATTCTTGGGAAATAGCTCTAAATGCCACCATTTTTATAATTATAACTTATAACCCCCCTTATTACACACATATCACTTTTGCTGAAGTTCTCTATCAGTTTTGCTGAAGTTCTCTCTCAGCTCTCTGGCTCCGTCTCTCAGTTTCTCTTCACTCTCTCATCGCTTTGCTCTCACTCTCTCATCTCTTGTCGATCAGCTCTCACTCTCTCGTCGCTCAGCTCTCAATCTCTCGTCGCTCAGCTCTGACTCTCTCTTCTCTCTTCCTCTCCCAGCGAAATCTGTTCATCGAAGCTCAACTCCATCATTCACCTTGAACAGGTACTGTTCATCGTCATTTTCTGACAGTTTAAGGGTTTCTCTGAAGTTGGTTTAGGGTTTATGCATTTCTATGAAATTGGTTCAGGGGTTTGTTCGAAATTGGTTGAAGGTTTAGGGGTTTCTCTGAAATTGGTTTAGGGGTTTCACTGAAATTGGTTTTGGGGTTTCTCTGAAATGATCTTAGTATGATGATTCCTTGTTTGAAATAGTGAATGGGTTTGTTCTTTGTGGACTGATGCTTGCACTGCTGTTGTTTTGTTGTTGCTATTGATGTCGTATTGTTGTTTTTTTGCTAGTGTATTGCTAATGTAGTGATGTTGTGTTGGCATTTTAGTGCTGTTGTATTTTTAGTTTATTATGGTTTTATTATGGTTTTTGTAGCAGTTATTGATTGGTATTTGGTGGCTTACTATGGGTCTTTATGACCATTGCATTTAACCTTCTTACAAGTCTAATCGGTATGTATTTTCTTTGTTGAAGATGATATCTAAAGTCTAAGACAATTAACCTGTGTATATCATTTTGAACTTGTAAACTCCCAACCATATCATACTTTTTGTTTGAGAATAATGCTTGTTAATTTGACATATTTTTTTATAACTCTGTTTACTAACTTTAGGGCTTGCATATTGGATATGGATAAGTTTTCTTTAGAACTATATGTGGTGTAATATGAGTTCTTTAAAAGTTTGCTCTTTTGTGCTTGATCATTGTCTGCTTAAAAGAAAGCGGGAAATGAGTGAAGATGGGAACCTACCACCAGCAGGTGTGGTTTAGAGAAATGGGGACATTGATTTTGCTATAAGCTAACTCTTTAAGCTTTTGCTTTTCTTGTTTGTGTATGGATACTTAGAGAACTTTGTTTATGAGGAGAACTTATAATTTTGTAATTGTACATGTCTTACAAACATTTTATACAGTTTTGATGGTTTATTTATTAATTTATCTTTGATATCGATAAAGTAGAGAATACATACAGACCTCTTATTTTGTTAAGAAAAAACTGAAAGGATGGTGCCAATTTCATTCATTTTCTTACATTTGAAAGGAGGGCCATAGTGGAGTCATTATTGTGGTTGCCACTAATTCATAGGATGTTCCATTACATTATACCTTGAAGTCAATCAATTCTTTCCCGATGTCTTCTTGTTTTTTAAAACTCTTTCTAGTCAGATAGATTTCTATCGTTAGTCTTGAATTGTTCTCAATTAGGCTTGTGCTACCGCACATTCCCATTCTAGCTGAAGCTGTCTCATGATTATCTGGTGTGTTGAGATGTGTCTTTAGATATTATATTATGCAGGAGTGGTAGAGTACTGGGTGTCTTGAGATGTGGCTTTGAGCTATTGAATTAGTAGGTCAGTTGTAAATAGCTGGGGTTTTGTTTATGCTATGTATTTTTTGTTTATTTTTCACTTAATATCCTATAATCGGCTGTTGATAAGTGCTGATTGTTTATTGCTTGTTATTGTCTAGATTGCAACGGACTGAATTTCTTCTTCAACATATCTGGGACATTGAAGGGTTTAGCAAATAAGTTTGGGTTGGCGGTGGTTGTCACCAACCAAGTGGTGGATTTTATTGGGCCACATGATAAAGTGAATGGGGTGAGGTTGGGAAACTTGGAGTCCCTGGACACATCAGGCAGACGGGTGAGTCCAGCTTTGGGACTGGCTTGGGCACATTGCATAAATTCAAGAGTGTTCTTGGCAAGACATGAGCAATCTATTGAGGTTAACATTCGTAATGCTCCTTCAACAAGTATATGTAGTCAAACACATAGGACATTTCACCTTGTATTTGCCCCACATCTGGCCTATGCATCGGCCGAATTTGTAATCAGAAAAGAAGGTATAGTCGGAGTATCACAGTAACTGTGTAATATAGGAATTCTAAGAACTTTAATGTTTTGGATCCATTTGGAATTACATTCCAGTCCCTTTAATTTCGCACTCAAATTATAATAGCAATCTGGAAGCAATACCAGTACAATAAAAGTTCAATATAATAGCAATCTGTCAGCAATACAGTATGCTGTAGCAATGCAACCCAAATTATGCAAATTTAAAAGAATTCCCATTCAACATAACACGAAACCCACCACAAATAAAAGTAGAGTTTACATGACCTACCAAAGCAACACAAATCATATTGTCTAAGATACATTGCGCAATGGAATATTGTTTTTACAAGAGAATTGCACCTTAAATTCAAAGTGGCCTCTTAATGCCGTCAACCGTAACTCCGTCAACAATGCTTTCTTACTAGAGAAAATTTGCCCAACTGTAATTTTCGGATTCCAATCACTTCGTGAAAACCCGCTGTCCAAATATGCTTCTTCATCATTTACACCGGCTGCATTGTACCGATTTTGTTCACCCATTTGACTCCAATAATGTTGACGAGTGGGTTCAGATTCTCCTCCTAAACGCATTATTGGCAACTGGGCAGCTGTGTTCAAGCAGCCCAAATTAGGAGGGGCAGAGTACACTGACACTTCATTTCTTTCAGTACCATTATCACCACCATGCATCTCCTCCACCTTGCTAAAATCAATCATATCCATAAAATCTGTCCCTACTTCACCTCCCACATCAGTGACATTTGTATTATTCCAAGTTACTTCATTGCTTTCAACAATGGCAACTGAAGAATGACCCATCCGACTACTATCTGTCGTGATATGCATACTATGAACTACATCATTTGTCAGTCCTTTATCTTCTATACTCACGAGTAAGGGAGCTAGTTTTGAAGGTGTTACCTCGGAATTGTACTTCATAAAAAAAATTGACATCATCATCGTCCTCAATCTTTATGTGCTTCCACTCATTCGAGGCCACCAAAACTGAGAATTTTAAGCAAACCTTGTCTTCCCTGCTGTTTGTATTACCAATCTGATGCACACGGTCCAACAGTTCAGCAAATTTGATGGTCCGTGGAACTATTAAGCCTTTTGAGTCACCCCCTTCGTATTTGCACATCTTCTTCGAGGTGACCCATTTTCCATTGTAGCACACGAGAATAACAATTGTCTCCATTTCTGACCATGACAAAACAACATTTCATTAACACAATATAACCACAATAACCATATAATACAATAGCAATATAACCACAATATAGCTGCAATATAGTAGCAATTTAGCAGCAATATATAAGCAATATAATGGCAATATAACAGCAATACGACTGTAAAATAAGAGGAACACAACAGCAGTACACCAGTAACACATCAGAATCACACTATACAGATCTACTACATCAAATGGAAAATCCCAAGTTTCAAGATTCACATATCCAGACCAATCTAAATGCAATTGGTACAAACCCAGATGAATGAGCATGAATATTCAACAAAACCTAACCCAAAGAAATTAAAGCCAAAACGAATTTAACACAAACCCAAACAATCAAACTATAACCCATTTCACATAATCCCACTGATATTAAGAAAATAACCATCAACACTACCTTTTCGAGGTCGGCAATCCACTAGAGCTTCAAGGTTGCAAGCAACTATTCAGAAGACATAGCTAAAGGGAGGGGTTCGCGATTCCAAACAGAGAGCAAGAGATCGAATAGGGGAGAAAGAGACATAACAAAGCTAGAGAGAGAAACAGCTGTTCTATGAGAAAGAGAACAAAGAGAGAGACATAGAGTTGTCCTAGAGAGAGAGAGAGAGCCAAGAGAGAGGGAGCCAAGATAGAGAGATCCAAGAGAGACACAGAGAGCTGTGATAGACAGATACCAAAGAGAAAGAGAGCTGTGCCAGAGAGAGAGAGCTGTGTGAGCTAAGAGAGAACAAAATTTCTGAACTTGTGAAAAATCAGCAATAAGTGGACAATAATTTTATATTTATAGGTGATAGTTGTACAAAAATTGGGAAGGGGTGGTATTTTTAGTTAAAATTATAAAATGGGTGTCATTTTAAGCTATTTCCCATTATTCTTTTCATTCTCCTAGGTTTTTTGGTTATTTAGCACAATTACAATACACTTTTTTTTTTTTTGGTTGTCTTTCCTTTTTCCCAAACTTATACACATTTTCAAATCTAATATTCATCTGAAGTTAAACACATCAATTGTATACTTGAAATTTGAAAAAAAAAAAAAAAGTATTAAATATTTCTTACTTATAATCTTATGAAGCGAAAATCACTAACTTAACAACCTCAATGATTTCAAGCACATGAAAAAGCCAACGTTACATCTACCATTCTAATTGATTGCAATGCGTGATAGAATCTTTGATTGTACAAGATTCCAATTGAAAGGGAGAGAGTGAGCCACATATGTAGCGCACAAAAACTATCTCGGTACTTAAAGACTCATACACGTATACATGATACCCATGAGTATTCTCATTTTGTAACCTTGGATTACACTTTTTTAATGTAAACATAAAAACAAGTGTCAAATTGGAGTCTACTCGGTTTGAAAATGGCACAACCGATCTTGTGCCCAACAATACTTGAATGGTTATTTTTTTCCCCCGGTAAAAAAATATAGGAACATTTCCCTTGTAACTCAAATGAAGCCTACCTTATCAAGAGAAATAAAATAAATTAACAAACAAACACCGGCTACTTTATTTCTGATGATTATAAGTTAGGAGCATGCGATGGAACACCTTTGTCTTAACTACGACAAAATGCTGAATTCACAAAAACAAGAGATCCAGGTCATGTTTTGGTGAGTGAAATTGGATTATGAAAAAGAATAGGATGACGTTGGATTGAAAATGATAACGTTAATTTAATGATGTGTTTAATAGTACACACATCATTAAGGGGTTGAATTAATTAAAATGTGCTATTATGAACTTAGTAGGATTATATATAATCTAATCCAATCCCAATATATTGGATCCTACCACATTTGGCCTAGTATGATTATATATAATTGTTTTTAGGCAACCAAACATATTATTAGGATTATAAATCTTGTCTAACTACATAACCCTATTCACCAAACGACCTTGCATGAAAATTTAATGATATTTTTTAACTTACAATTTCTATATTTTTTTCTAGAAATAAAAGTATATATTAACTCATATAAACCACGCTAGATCATAGCCTTATAAACTAATTTCCAATAAATTTAACAAAAAACAAATATAGATTAAATGCAACAAAAAGGTTAACATAAGAACAATGGGGAAACCGCCAAGATAACCACAAAACAGACTTTGGAAGAATAATATTTCCCTATTAATGTGTTGTAATTTTTTCATTTTTATATGAAAAGATGTCTTTATAGAAATAATGGGGAAACCGCCAAGAAGACCACAAAACAGGGGTCCTAATCACAAGTGAAAACGGCAAGTTGATGGGCTATATAGGTTTAATTTTGTTTTCCTTCAAAGACAACATGGGCTAGAATAGATTTAAAAAGTTGCCCAGTATAGCCTGATCGATAATTCCGCACCTGATTTGTTCCCCTTATTAAACTATGTACAATTTGTTAAAACAGGTCTTGTAATTTGGATTTCTTTTTTTGTTTGTAACTTATTATTATTATTCTTGGGTCATTTGTGGACGCACATAATGGTAATTGAAATACATATATGTATGAAAACATTACCACATAAAACTATTTTACCAGGCGAACAATAAGAACATTTCCCTCCAGCTCATCGATCCGCACCTTCTCATTTAAACCAAGCAAAACACAACACGTGCACACCCCAATGAACAAGCAAACCGGTACTTTACGCATCGATTGAAGCCGTCGATCTCCAATTTTACTCCACAAAATCCAACGGCCGTTGCTCACCATGTCACCGATCCGCACCTTTCCAACAAAAAGACGAAGAAACGACCTACTATAAATATCAGGCCTAACCCCTTCCTCCTCATCTCACAATTTGCAAGTCCTCGCAATTTCCTCTTGTCAAAGTCTACATTTCCTTCCCCGAGCCAGAAAAAGAGAAAATTGTCGATGGCGCCCAAAGCCGAGAAGAAGCCCGCCGAGAAAAAGCCAGCTGAGGAGAAGAAGTCTACGGTGGCTGAGAAAGCCCCAGCTGAGAAGAAGCCCAAGGCCGGCAAGAAGCTCCCGAAGGAAGCCGGAGCTGCCGCCGGAGATAAGAAGAAGAAGAGATCGAAGAAGAGCGTAGAGACCTACAAGATCTACATCTTCAAGGTGCTGAAGCAGGTCCACCCTGATATCGGGATCTCCAGCAAGGCCATGGGCATAATGAACAGCTTCATCAATGATATCTTCGAGAAGCTCGCTCAGGAGTCTTCCAGGCTTGCAAGGTACAACAAGAAGCCCACGATTACTTCTCGGGAGATCCAGACAGCTGTGAGACTTGTGCTTCCTGGTGAGCTCGCCAAGCACGCTGTTTCTGAGGGGACCAAGGCTGTTACCAAGTTTACTAGCTCTTGAAGAGTTGGATTTATGTGTTTTGGGTTTAGGGATGGGGGTGTGAAGAAATTAGGGTTAGGGTTTGTGGGTTTTGATGCTTTTCATGTAAGTAAGTATTGATTGTTCTGTCGTAGTCTAAATTTCTAATGGAAGTTCGTTTTTCCCAATTGCTTATCTTTATTTAAATTTACGAGTATTCTTCTTTAATTTGTATTCATAATATGAAAATGCGACATTAAATTGTGCTGTACTCTGATGTGAATGTTTGTATGTGTGATATGGGACTAATATTTTTATTCACTATGAATTTTACCCAAATTCATACCTGTTTTTGTTTTCTATGATTCTGGTGTTGGGGTTTGGTCCTTTTGATTGTTTAAATCTGGGTCTTTTGTTTGCTTGATATGGGTTGCTGTAGTTAATGGTTTTATATGTCCAACGCATGCTAGTATCCATATTTTTGCAATGACATGACTGCAAAAACACTTCAATTTTTGCAATGGGATACTGAGATCCAAAGCGATTCCCTTCATGCCGTAACATGATTCACTTCTTTTATTTGTGAGTGTAATTTACCAGAAGAGTATGTCCTTTTGCAGGGAGGGCATTGACATGTTTTGTTGGTTGCTGAGCCTGCCTGTGGAAAGTGTTGTGCAAATATCACTTTCATGTTCATATTTTTCCTGACAATGCTCTTATAGCTGAATGTGGAGAGTTTGGTTCATCAAAATTGTTCCAAAAGTACTTAAATCCTTGTCTGTTCACATATTAACTTGCAGGGTTTAGCTAAGAGTTGGGAAACTCTTATAGGGTCTCTCTTTCAGTGCTGCATCACCTCATGACTAATTTTGAGAAGCAGCGTTGTTTGGTAGTGTATTATTAGTTTATGCTACCTAATAGCATCAAGACCTTCAGTATAAGCATGCCATTGTTGTTATTCTGGCCCTGATTACTGGAACGATGGCAGCAATGGTCATCTCCTGTGTATTCACTACCGTTATTTGGTTTCTTGTATGGTGTTTTTTCATTTGCCTCTGTTTTGTTCTTTGGCTGAAGCCAAAGAGTAAAAGACTAAGTTATCCCTTCTCTTTAATATTTGGGCACATTGTTGGAATGAAGAGGATGGTGTCAATGGACCTACAAGCTGATGGTGGGAAAACTAGAAGGAAACCTCACATCTTACTGTTCTCTAACTCAAATTCCCGTATTTCAAGCTGTTGACTGAGCAATTTGGTAAAGTATTTCATCCTGGCACAGACTGTTGTTTTGTTAAGTTTCCAACTTAGTTATGTATGTTATAGTTGTAGAAAATAGTCTAATGGTCTGTTTATCTTGTGGTATGCATTCCATTTAAGTATGGACTGCGACAGGGAGGGGCATTATATGAGAGGGGGAAGGATGCCACCCATTGCCAAAAAGAAAAAGGCCACGGACAGTAGAACTAACTTTCTGCCTGGTGCATGTCTTGGACCTTCAAGTTGTCTCTGTTCTTGAAAGTTTCTTTGTGGTATTTTTTGTTGGCATTCAACGCCAAAACAGTTAGACTTGTCCCCAAGATTTATAATCTGGTCTGTAATGACTTTGAACTCTTTCACTGGAAGCCCTACTGCTCAGTCTGGTTGGTCCTCAAATACTAGAACTACTGAAATTGCAGGGTGAAGTCCCTTAAACCTACTTAGCTATTTCCATTTTCTGTCACAGAATCATTTAGTTGTTTTTATCAATCTTCAATGTAAGGAGATTCTTATGATCATGCATGTTAATCTGCATATATTGGTCCTCTTTATCTGACATTCTCATTGCTATTGGTTTTTGCTTCTTATTTTGTAATTTTTAACCCTTTGCCCATTGACTAAATAAATCTGAGTGACAAATATTGATGAGGCTTTACATTATAACAGGAGGCTCGGCACCTTGTTAGGGAATTATCTTCAGATCCTTTGACTAGGGTAAACCTGCTCATCCTCAGAAGGTTGGCACCCTTATTATTAAGGTCATTACAACAAATGGCGCACATTGGTCCAGTAATGAAAAACAAAAAGCTCCCCGGCTTTACATGTGCAAAGTGAAGGTATTTCAAGATGGGAGATTTAGGCTTGCTGACTTAACTTGGATTTTGGCACTGCAATGCTTATTGGAGTAAATAAACTTGGAATCATGCAGGATTTGTTAATTGTTGAATCTACAAATATGCTGGTCAAAACTTGCGAATGTGCTAAAATGGATGGCTGAACCTCTGATTTGCTCGTGGACGGTGTTTGGTATTGACTGTGATGAAGGAATACAAATATTTTTTCAGGGTAATGATCATATTAAGGCCATGATGAGTACAAGGACTACTCGTGGAGTTTGCCTTGTTAAGGTAAATTCATCCTTCCCTTCATGTGTAATCATAAGTTTTGTACAAACCTCTCTCTCTCTCTCTCTCTCTCTCTCTCTCAAACTTGGTGGAAAACTTGGGATTCAAAGTCTTGAAATTTGTTCATGGTAACCTTGTCTGATATCAGAAAGGATAAACATGTCCTTTTCTACTGGTTTCTAAAGTTTTAAATGAAATATTTCAGGTTGAGGTGTTTAACATGCACAACAGTGGAGTGTGAAGCTAAAGTGGCCATGTTGAATGCTCCCTCATTCTTCACCTCTTATATTCATTTGAGTCAGATTTTCACAAACTGAGAAAAATAAAATGGTCTGGAGACTAGAGAAGGAGATCTACTTAATAATTGTGGACAGTTTGCAGGAGGGTGCAGACGGCCATTCCGGTGTCTTGTTACATGTAATCATGCAAGTTGCTACTTGCCAAGAACGGTGAGCTTGGACATTCCACAGACGACCAATTTATAGTTCACATAACTGCAAGGACATCTTCCTGGCTGCATCTGAGTTCACTTCCATTGCTGCAACATGGGTTTGATGGTAATGGCATCACATCCTGAGCAGCGATATGATATATGCACGGTCCCAGAAGTTCCCGGGGGTCACCTTCCTGATGCAGCAGTTATAGGCTTGGCAAGTTGAAAGTGGTATGTAATTGTTCGTAGGCTATAACCAAGCTTATTTGGAATCTTGGTTTGTAATCAACAACTGAAAATAGTGGTCGATTGTTTTCCAATATTTCTTGCTAAGAGACCAATTTGATTGCCTCAGCTTTGCTTTACATGCCTTTTGGTTTTCCACTATTTCTTGGTCTCAAAGAGATGAACTTCCCTTTGAAGATCCATTGGATTGCCAACTACAGCCACATTCCATGATTTGGTTTTCAGAATTCATCTTCAACCGCCTACACTACCTGAGTTTCTCCATCCTAGACTTGACAGTGGAACTTGGACTGGTTCATCAAATAAATTTGAATATTCATTAATTGACCTTTTTTTGTGGTGGATGAAAGTTTAATTAATTATTACAGAAGAAAATCGTGAGAGCCTCTAAGGCGCGAACGATGCAACTGAACCAACAACCAAGGGACAAATTTGTAATAACAATAAAAAAACCATGAAAAATTGAAAATGATCAGCAACACTCAACGTGCTTCCACCCCCTTATCTTCCGTCCCATAAATGTTGTTAACACCCTGAACCCACCTTCCTCCACAAACCTCCACAACTTCGTGACATGTCTCTCCCGTTCCTCCGCTCACTTCTCCGAGCCCTCACGTCCAGGTGGCCGGTTTTTCTCTATGCAGCCACCTGGACTCTTTTTCTGACGGTGACAGTGGCCGTGGCTTCTTTCTCTCCTGAGATTGCGTTCGTCACGGCCATATCTCCCTCCTCGCCTTTCTCCAAGTCTTGTGCCGGAGAGGGGTTTGTTAGAATACCCTTGGATTATCCAAGAGAGGCAATGTGCTTCCCGACTAACGTGGTTCGGAGGTCCAACTTGGATTTCTTTGTGCCTACGGTGTTTGCTGCTTTGATTGTGGCGGGTTCGGCTTTTGTGGTGCGGTCCTTAGCCTTGTGGGAGGGGACACAGAGACGCAGAGAGGTTGATGATGGCTTGATGTTGTTCTCTAGAAACTAATATAAAGTTCCATGTAATTCTTTTTTAGATGCTTCAATAGCTCAATGGTTTTACTTATTTATTTTCTTGGATTACATTTCAGATTATATCCATGGTTAACTTGTTAAGTTTATGGCGAATTTTAGTAGAATATTAGGCATCCCTTCTTTATTTTGATTTGTTTTGGCTGTGTTGAATGTTTGAATGTTTCTGGTAGCCTCCTAAGATTTGGCCACCGGTAGCTCTCACTAGCTAATTAATCCGCAGTTTTTGGTAAGGTTGAAAGACCATGTCATGCAATATTATGCAAACAATGGAAACATCATCAGTTTCTAAATGGATATTTTAGAATCTAACCATGATTAACTGGAATTTAAAAACGCACATGGGTTGGCATCACATTAGAAAATGGGTCATACTCTACCCCTCCCCCTATAAGTGCACTCAGGTTCGATTCACATAGAAGACAATCTTGAGACAACCCAATATAATACTCTCCTCTCCCTCCCAAGCGAATGACAAAAAACATAAAAACAAAAAACAAAAAACAGGAATTTAAAAATCAGTAAAAAAATGCCAACCATAGCTGTAAAAAACCAAAACAGGATACGCTTATTTTTCTGTCACTATGGGTAGGCCTTATAATAAGTAAAACTATTCAGGCCCAATTAAAGGGCTAATATACACCCAAAAAAGAAAAGAAATCTTGAATAAATACCTGGCGCCAGGAAAGTTAACAAGCAAATGGGTCCATAGCTCAGTGGTAGAGCATTTGACTGCAGATCAAGAGGTCACCGGTTCGAACCCGGTTGGGCCCTTATATATTTGTATTATTTTTTACAATTGATGATTTTTTGTTTTTGTTCCAATCCTTTCCTATGTCATATCAACTCAATCAGCTATCCCATGGACATGACACATGTCCTCGGATAAAATCATTTCACTTATTAATAGGAAGTGGATTTGTTGAATAAAACACAAACAAGTGAATTCCTTTTATTTTATTTCTCATATATTTATATTTCAACAATTTGCCAAGCATCAAAAAATGTGCAGCCAATACTTATCTTGTGAAATACAGTCAACCTAATGATTATATTTATCCGATAAAGGAATATCTTATGCCAATCAACTATATAAAGGAATATCTTGTGCCAATCAACTATATAAAGGTCGGATGAAAAATTATCACCATGTCTAATTCCAAACTATTGGAATACTTTAGTAGGAATTTTACAATTTTTTTTTTGGGGTCAATTGATGTCAGAAACTCTTTTGGTTATCTAAACACATTTTAAACATTTCTTTACGAAAAAAACAAAAACAAAGAAATATTCACATTTTAAAAAGCAATCACAAACAATTTCTTTAGTTCACTCAGAGAGTTGACTTTGTCTTGTTTTACTCTTTTTGAGACTGATTTTCCACTTTGGTATATATGGAAAGAAGAGTGCTAGTCTTAACAAAATGTCCCAAAATAACAAAGTGTCTCTTCAAATTCACGCTGATATTTTGGTTTTGTTTTTAGTTTTTAGTTTGTAGCCTTTTATGGTGTGTGCGATACTTTTTTTCTTTCGTCTAAGGTTTTTCTCACTAGGTTTTTTTAGGCAAAATTTTGATGAGGCAACGTTTGTCCCATTGAGTCTGTAACCTTGGATAGTTAAATGACATTGTACTATTTCAACAACAACAAAAAAATATCATAAAATGCCGTATTTTGTTATAATAATGAATCTCAACCAAGTAAATGTATGGTGCCATTGAGCACATGAACACAATGTATAAAAGATTAAGTGAGAGCAATAGCAGATCCATAATTTTTTTCTCTGTGTGGGCCAAAAATACAACACACAACTTACTTCGGAAGAGTTTTTGTCGTCTTGGAGTTTCATGGTCTTTAGATATAGAGGGCAAGGAGAAAAACGGAAGGGGAAAGAGAGAGAAGAAAGAAGGAAGAAAAGCTTCAGGGCTTCGAGAGAAGTGATGTGCTTCTCATTGAAAAGAAAATTATTTCATTTGTTGGTGGGAGGGAAAGAGAAAGAAGAGAAAAGGGAAGAGAAAGTTCGAAGTGGACATTTAATGTTGCTGAGGGGGTAAAACTAGAAAATACAAAAGTTGAGTGTTGTTTTAAGTTTTTTAAGAAATGGGTCCGCCTTTGAGTGAGGGCATGACATGGAGTTTTAATGCACGTCTCAATTTACCATTTCATCAAATTGAAGATTAATCTCAACGTTAATTTTTATTATTATTACTATTTTAATGCTTATAGGCCACAAGGTATCTGTGGCTTACAATTTTAACTTGTTCTAATAAAATGTATATAAAGGTTGGATGAAAAGTTTTCTCATGTCTAACTTTAAACTAATTGTGGTTTGGGAATGCTTTAACATAACTTATAAATTTTTCTATTGAAGAACGGAGTTATAAATGTTTTTGGTTACTTGAAAGTGCTTTTATATTTTCTCATCAAACCAAATATATATTCAATTTTTTATAAAATATATAAGCGATATTGAAAGAGGGGATCTATATTCAATTTCTAATGCAGCTTTTTGGAGTATATTTTTATTCGTTTTGGAAAACAATTGTAACCTAAAAGCCAAAGGGTGAAGAAGACAAAACCAAGCAAGTATTTGAGGTACATAAAAAACTGTAACACAGATGAATAGTGGAAAATTTGAGAAAAGAAAAAGAAAACTTAAAAACAGATGGCGTCGCCCGGACTCGAACCGGAGACCTTCAGTGTGTTAGACTGACGTGATAACCAACTACACCACGACACCTGGACGCCCCATTTGTGCGTTTTAATTAATAAAATATTTAATTTAAAACACCCCCAATATAAACCGCAAGCCTCCAAACACTGTTTTCTCTCTCTTACCTCTCTCATCGCCTTTGGTTTCTCTCTTACTCGCGTACCCTACCCTTTGAAACTTCTAAACTTTCAACATTTCTCTCCACCTCCGCTAGAAAACCCTAACCCACTTTCTCTCTCCTAGGGTTTCGTTTCTCTCTCTAGTCAAACAAGATGCAGGACCCTCTAAACATGTCCCTCGACGACCTCATCAAGACCAGCAAGAAATCCGGATCGGGCAACGCTCGAGGCCGTGGCCGGGCCTCAGGACCCGGACCCGCCCGCCGGTTGCCCAATCGTGCCGCCAATCGTACGACGCCGTATGCGGCGGCCAAGGTAGAAGCAAATCTCTCTGGCTTTGGCTCTGATCTATCTTCTCAAGTTGAAGTTGAATTAAACTAATAATAAATTTTGGGGATTTAGGCGCCGGAGACCGCGTGGCAACACGACCTGTATACGGATCAGGGGGCGGCGGCGTTCCCGGCTCAAGCTGGAAGAGCCTCGGCCATTGAAACTGGAACCAAGCTCTACATCTCCAATCTCGATTATGGCGTTTCCAACGAGGACATTAAGGTAATTTTCTCTTTTCTGTATTGAAATAACTTGAAGCTTTGTACTTTTTAAGCTTCTGTAATTTAGCTATCTCACAATTCTTATTTATAGCTGGATCTGTTTTCTAACAAAGTGATTTCTTTCGATGATTTGTGATTTATCATAATTGGGTTTCTTTTTTCCGTAGACTGTGGATTGCTTTTGAAACTAAGGGTTTGGATTTGGATTCTTGTTTTAAATTTTTCATCAGACTTTATAAACATTAAATCTTTTATGCTAACCAAATCAAATACTTGCAACAAACTTGAAACTCCCTTTTTATGCCTTCGTTCAACAATTGAGGCAAACAATTTGAACTAAGAAGGCAAACCCAAATCTTTCCTTTGAATACATATATTCAAAGTGAAATTTTTTTTCACTATTACATTAGTTCCTTTTTGTTCTGTTGTATTAAGATGTTTTTATTTAATCTTATATTGTAATTTGATTGGGTTTTTGTTTACAAGTTTAATTGATTCAATTAGAGTATGAGTAATTTTTTTTAATTGGCCCTGGGCTTTTTGGGAAATATGAGCAGTTCAGAAATATTGCATTTTACAATTTCGAATTTTCTAAAGTCAACTCACTATGTGCAGGAACTGTTTTCAGAGGTTGGTGACCTGAAGCGATATGGAGTACATTATGACCGAAGTGGGAGATCGAAGGTATCTTGTCAAGTTTCGCATAAATTGGTCCTTCTGGAGAATTCTTTGTGTTCTGCTGTAGTTTAGAACAAAAATTATTTTTCTTAGGGAACGGCAGAAGTAGTCTTCTCACGACGACCAGATGCTGTTGCCGCGGTTAAAAGATACAACAATGTTCAGCTTGATGGGAAACCAATGAAGATAGAGATTGTAGGAACGAACATTTCGACACCTGGCGGACCTCCTACTTTGCCCCCTGCTGCTAATGGCAACTTTGGAAATTCGAATGGAGTTCCTAGGGGGTATGTCTTTGTACCCTACTTCTTGGTTTAGAATTTTCTTTCCATGGTCTGTGTGCGTATCCATGTTTCCCTTTCTTGTGAATTTCTATGAGTTATGTGTTTTTTATGCGGAATGTTGTGACAATGTCACAAGTCTACTGTGTCTGCAAATCATTATGTGGACTACTTTACTATGTTTTCTAGAGCGTGAAATAATGTCTCTAGAAGAATTCATATATATATATATATATTTATGTGGAATGTTGTGACAGTGTCACAAGTCTACTGTGTCTGCAAATCATTATGTGGACTACTTTACTATGTTTTCTAGAGCGTGAAATAATGTCTCGAGAAGAATTCATATATATATATATATATACATATATTTATATAATGATATCGTGGATGGTAGTTGTCAAATAACCTGTGACCTGACAATGAATTTTCTGTTAAATGCCTGAATGGATTAAGGGGTTCTTTAAATTTTGATTGCTACGAGAAGCTCTTGTATCCAGAGATGAATGCCTCTGATTTGAGGCATTATATCTTTAGTTTTTACAATGACGAGTCCTGTTTCTGATCTTAAGATTCCGTAACAGCTTACTTTCTACATCTTGGCTTGTGTCAAAAGTTTCAACAATGGTTTTTTTCCTTTGGTAATAACTAATCTTTCTAGCCAAGAATTGACAGGGATACGAGAGCACTAAGGCCCAAGCATTGATTTGGCATATGCTGGATGATGTTGGGCCTATTGGGACCTTGCATGATTGGATTGGGTCTATTAGGAGCTATTTTATGGTCTATACTGGAGCAACCTTAGAGTTTCTATGCTTTTATTGTAATGGGAAAACCTAGACTCGCAGTCTTGATTATCACTTTGCTTGTAGTCTCTTATTATAGTGGATAAAGCTAGAAGCAATAAGATTTTAATATTATTATTATTGAGGGGGCTGAAAGTCATGGAAGTTTGTCTGTGCTCATTACATAACTCTATGCAGGCTTTCATTTACTTGTTGATACTTGTATATGTACGAGGCTGAAACTGGTGTTGCTTCATAATTCAGTTACTGCTGCAAACATAGCTGATGTTTTGTTGTGCCTCATACATGCGTATGAGGCATGAGATGTAGCAGTCAGGAAGACTGAACCTGTATTGTTGTTGGATGTGGCATACTCATTATCTAATCTGTGCTACATATTAATTAATCAGAGTCCTGAATTTTGTATTTTTTGTGGTTGTTAAGCAGTGGACAGAGTAGGGGTGGTGCATTTGGACGTATACGTGGCGGGGGTGGCCGTGGTCCTAGAAGGGGGGGCCGTGGACGTGGAAGTGGTAATGGAGGTGGAAGAGGCCGTGGTGGTGAAAAGGTATCTGCTGAAGATCTTGATGCCGAGCTGGAGAAGTACCATGCAGAAGCAATGCAAGAGTAAAACGCTAGCAGTTGTGTTTTAGTGTTGGCTTTATTACATCTTCTGTGGCCCATTAGGGGGCTTGGTGATTTGACAACCTCATCTATTTTGTGTATTTCTATCGAAGTCCTACTTTCTAGAGATAGAAATTAAGCGTAGAAAGAACTTATAGAATCTTGCTTATGGAGTTTGGGATCTTATTATGTTTATTTGAACATGGGTATGAAATATGTGGGTTAATGGACAGTTTCAGTGCTTTAACTGAACTCCCACTCTTGGACCGTTAGCTTCTTCAATCCCTTTTTGTACATTCAACAAGTTGGGGTATGGAATTGGGAAGCTTATCTCTCTGTTTCTCCACACGCAAAGACAAAACTGGCTGCAAGGTGTGAAAGGATTGAGCCTTAAAGAAATCCCACACTGCTGCAATGTGTTTGGTTCTACTGCATGTAAAGTGGCGTACTTCACATGAGGTAGATATCTCTGTTTTCCTTGGCATTGAAGTCTTGTTAACTATTTAAGTTTTGCCCTTTGTGTTTGGTGCAGTTGATTTAGCTGGTTAGATTTCCAGCTATTTTATGGTAGCTTTCTCTAATATCCTGCCCCAGAAAATGATAGTTTCCATGTTTATTTGGCATCGATCCTGACATTATGTGTTAAGAGAAATTGTGTGGACTAAACAACCACCGGTTCTACATGTAGAATCGGGTAACAGGAGTCACAATGATGATGTTCAGAGATATGCGTTGCCTTCGGGCTTCATAATCCCTGGGGGAGTTCCAGATATGCCTGCTTTTTGACAGTCTATTCGCTAAAGACAGCGGGGTGACTGTTAATACTGAATGTATTGTTGGGTAAGAGTGAGTGAGTTGCTGTTTGATTGTGAATTTCCCATCTGTTGGCTAGATTGCAATGGTATGAGTGGTTGAATTCTTCTCGAGCACTTTTTCGTTGATCATTGGAGCATGAATCAGGTTCTATCTTTGCATGGTTGGAGTTCATGTCCAATATAGAATACCATTGATTTTCCCCCATCCTAGCGACTGGAATAACCTTGTGAGTTTTGAAATTAGTTTTCTTAAATTTTCCCTTGATTTGTTTTTGTAAAGTTAATTGAAATTCCAACAGTAGCTTGACACGCATATCTTGTGATAATTTTGACCAGGGAATTATAGATATTCAACCAGTATTGCTTGCTTTTGCTGTTTGATTCGTTTCGATCTCGATAATTGACTGAAAATGGATTCCTACGAAAAGTGAGTGGAAGAGAAGCGCAGATAATAAAGAATCTACTATATTTATAAAAAAAAAACACAATTTATCCTCGATTTTAAATTTAACGCAAGGGTGGGATTGTTTTATTCTCACTTTTTAGGAACTTTTTTCTTTTTGGTGTTTCATGGGAGGCCAATGCCTTTAAGACACAAGCTTGCTATTACTAGCCTTGCACTCTTTTACCCAAAAAAACTAGTCTTGTACTCTTGGTCTATCAAAGAACTCTTATCTTTTCGGAGACTTAATAATCGATAAAAGTTCTTTATCTTTTTTTTTTTTAAAATGAGTACAGCCGTGCGGCTATACTTCATGTGTTAAATTTTTTTAAAAATACGTGTTTACACGTGGCCCCTAAGGTCGGGGGCCCTCTTTTCTATATTAAAAAATAGTATTGCAGTACGGCCATACTATTTTCAATGTAGAATATAGTATAGCCGTACGGCTATACATGATTTTTTTTTCTAATTTTTTTTTTTAAAAATAGAGTAGCAGGGAAGTGTTATTGGTTTTTTTTTTTTAAAATAAAAAATAAAAAAATTATTTTTAATAAATAGTATAAACTAGAGGCTATAGTCTTTTCAATATGTATAGTTGGACGGCTATACTATTTTGACACATGGCAAAATGGGCGCTACCCGCTATGCGGGTCCTGTTTTTTTTATGTTTTATAAATAATATAACGGAGCGGCTATACGTGGATATTTTTATAATAAAATAGTATAGCCGCCCGGTTATACTACGGTTCCCTCTCACACACAATATAAAATACAAAGCCAAAAGCTAGAAACAAACCCTAAATCCTTAACCAATAAGATAGTCATTTACATCCTAAATTAGCAAGGAAATTCAAATGCCTCCCCAAATTGTACTCGTTCATTAAATTGTAAATACGGAAATTATCGAAAGAGAAAAGAAATACACACTGAACACTGAAGAAAATTTGGAAAAGAACTAACTGATATATTCAATAATGAAAAAAAAGAAAGAAGGGGGGCATGGTAAAAGTTTGCTTGTAAACTAGGGATTCTCCTATTTATATTCAATAACTGTTAAAATAAATCTTAACACTAAACGATGAGGTACGGAACTTTTTATCCAAGTTTAGAAAAAGGAAAGTTTTGGTGGAATTCATGATAACACGGACTTGAGCTTTCTCGAGGAAACCAGTTGGAGGGAGGTTTGAGCGCCCTTTTACTCAGAGATGCTGAAGATGATGATACGGACTACAACTGCTGCTTCTTCTTCTTCTTGTTATTGCTGGAGCAGCAGAGGTATGAATTGTCTTCACTCTAACTCCACTTTTCTCGTTTTCGTCAACAATTACTTTGCTTTCTTTCACTCTCAACCTTCGAAACCGATCAGATCTACAAGAACCCAACTAGAGCAGCCAAAAAGAGACTTACCCAAAATCACAAATGTTGAGGATGCTTTCAATGTGTTCGATAGAATGCTTCAAATGCGCCCTCTGCCTTCTGTTGTCCGTTTCAATAAAATCTTAGGTCAAGTTGCAAAATTGAAACATTACTCGGCCGTCATCTCATTGTATAACCAAATGGGTGTGTCGAGGATTGGACATGATGTTTATACCCTAACCATACTCATAAATTGTTATTGTCATCTAAACCAAATGGGGTTTAGTTTATCTGTATTGGGGAAATTCTTCAAACTTGGTCTTGAACCAGATGTCTTTACCTTCACCACTCTAATCAACGGCTTTCTTCTCGAGAATAGAGTGGCGGAGGCAGCAGGAATTTTCAACAAAATGATTGCGGGAGGTAATCTTCAGCCTGATGTGGTTACTTATGGCACACTAGTAAAGGGCTTTTGCATGAAAGGTAACAACAGTGCTGCTATTCAGTTGCTTAGGAAGATGGAGGAAGGAGCTTGCAAGCCTGACCTAGTTGTCTATAACACAATCATCGACAGTCTTTGTAAGGATAAACTAGTTGATGATGCACTGAACCTCTTCTCAGAAATGATGAGCAAGGGTATTGCCCCAAATGTCATTACCTATACATCCTTGATTCATGGAGTTTGCAAATTAGGCGAGTGGAAAGAAGCTACAAGGTTGTTGAATGAAATGGTGAGTAAAAACATCTTTCCAGATGTGTGCACATTCACTGTCTTGGTAGACACACTTTGTAAGGAGGGGATGGTTGGGGAAGCAGAAGGCGTGGTCGAAATGATGATTGAAAGGGATATTCAACCTAATACTGTTACGTACAATTCACTTATGGATGGTTTCTGTTTGCGAGGAGAAATGAGCAAGGCTAGAAAAGTTTTTAAACTAATGCTTAGCAAGGGATCGATGGTTGATGCTATTTGTTATAGCACATTGATAAATGGATATTGTAGGCACCAAATGATGGATGAGGCCATGATGCTACTTCGGGAAATGTCTCATAAGGGACTGATTCCAGATATCATTACTTATAACACTCTTGTGGATGGTTGTTGCAAAGTGGGGAAATTAGGTGTTGCACAAAAGTTGTTCTCTGAGATGCAAGCTTGTGGCCAACTTCCAAATGTTCAAACTTATGCTATTCTACTGGATGGCCTGTGTAAAAACCAACAACTTTCTACAGCAATCCAACTGTTTAAAGAGATGGAAGGCAAGAAGTTGGATGTAGATATTGTGATTTACACTATTCTTATTAAAGGTTTGTGCGTAGCTGAAAAAATTGAATCTGCAAGGGAACTCTTTTGTGGTTTATCATCCAGAGGGCTTCAACCGGATGTAAGGACATATACCATAATGATTAATGGACTCTGTATTGGGGGCCGAACAAGTGAAGCAGAAAAGCTGCTTTTCGAAATGGAAGAGAAAGGTTGTTCTCCAAATGGTTGGACCTACAACGTAATTATTCGAGGGTATATCAATA
>NC_047655.1:5351728-5410899 GCF_902201215.1 Prunus dulcis | reverse complement strand
AACCAATTTATTTTTTTTTTTTATTTTGTATGCATAACACTTAAGAAATTAAACGGTATATATATTTATTAAGTAACTTTAAATTTATTATTTTAGATCGGATCGGAGTTTTATTAGAAAAATATATTCTTGTTGTTCGGATTGGGTTTTTGTTAGAAAATATATATTTTAAATTGACGATCGAATTATTTCATTGTATTCATATCGGGTCAAGGAGTGTAGCAGTAAAAAAATCATCAAAATCGGAGTTAAAATAACCGTTAAATCTTGATTTTTCATTATAACCGTCGAAAAGTTTTATCCCTTACTTGATCTCTGAATGTTTATTTTTTTCGATTTCTGGCTATATGATCTCGAAGTATAAACAAACAAGTTTGATGGTTGGATCGTTGAAACTAGTTTTTTTGAATGCATATGCCATCAAAACAATATATTCACTAACAATTAAGAGTTTATTTATACTTTCGTTAAATATAACATAAGATTTTGTGGTATCCACTACTGTAAATATTTTAAATTGAAGATCAAATTCAGTCATTGTATTCATATAGGGTCAAGGAGTGTAGCTGTAAAAAAAATCATCAAAATCGGAGTTAAAATAACCATTAAATCTTGATTTTTCATTTATAACCATCGAAAAGTTTTGTCCCGTTACTTGATCAATGAATGTTTATTTTTTCAGATTTTTGGCGTATATGATCTCGAAGTATAAACAAACAAGTTTGACGGTTGGATCGTTGAAACTAGTTTTCGTAGAATGTGTATGCCATCAAAACAATATATTCACTAACAATTAAGAGTTTATTTATATTTTAGTTAAATATAACATAAGATTTTGTGGTATCCACTAGTGTAAATATTTTAAATTGAAGATCAAATTCAGTCATTGTATTCATATAGGGTCAAGGAGTGTAGCTGTAAAAAATCATCAAAATCAAAGTTAAAATAACCGTTAAATCATGATTTTTCATTTATAACCGTCGAAAAGTTTTGTCCCGTTACTTGATCTATGAATGTTTATTTTTTCCGATTTTTGGCGTATATGATCTCGAAGTATAAAAAAACAAGTTTGACGGTTGGATTAAAAAAACAAGTTTGACGGTTGGATCGTTGAAACTAGTTTCGTAGAATGCATATGCCATCAAAACAATATATTCACTAACAATTAAGAGTTTATTTATACTTTAGTTAAATATAACATAACATTTTGTGGTATCCACTAGTGCAAATGTTTTAAATTGAAGATCAAATTCAGTCATTGTATTCATATAGGGTCAAGGAGTGTAGCTGTAAAAAAAAATCATCAAAATCGGAGTTAAAATAACCGTTAAATCGTGATTTTTCATTTATAACTATCGAAAAGTTTTGTCCCGTTACTAGATCTCTGAATGTTTGTTTTTTTTGATTTTTGGGGTATACGATCTTGAAGTATATACAAACAAGTCTTATGGTTAGATCGTTGAAGTGTGTGTGTGTGTGTGTGTGTGTGTGTGTGCGTGTATATATATATTTATTTATTAAGTAGCTTTAAATTTATTTATTTTGTACATATAACACTTAAGAAATTGAATAGTATATACATTTATTAAGTAGCTTTCACCTTAATTATATTTTAAATCATAAAATAAAATTTTTTTATTTTTTTATTATTCATAACAATTATTTTTATAAATATTGTGCTACGAACCAATTTTTCGTCTCTCAAAAGTTTGCGCGACCAACAGTTCGTCGTGCAAAACTCAAAAAATTTGGGCGAGTACCAAAAATGGGACACGGGTTTTTAAAATTAAAAAAAAAAAACTTTAGACTTTGCGCGACCAATATTTTTTGTCGCGCAAAAATTTGGGCGGGTACCAAAAATGGGACACGGGAATTTTTTTTATATAATTGTTTTAGACTTTGCGCTACCAATATGTATTTTTCCTCGGGCAAAAATTTTAAGATTTTGGCGGGTACCAAAAATGGGATGCGGGAATTTTTTTAAAAAAAAATAATTTTTTAGACTTTGCGCGACCAATATTACTATATTCGTCGCGCAAAACTTTGCGAGACCAATATGTTTCGTCGCGCAAAACTTTGCGCGACCAATATATATTTTTCGTCGCGCAAAAATTTGGGCGGGTACCAAAAATGGGACGCGGGAATTTTTTTATATAATTTTTTTAGACTTTGCGCGACCAATATGTATTTTTCGTCGCACAAAAATTTAAAAATTTTGGCGGGTACCAAAAATGTGATGCGGGAATTTTTTTTTTAAAAAAATAATTTTTTTAGACTTTGCGCGACCAATATTACTATATTCGTCGCGCAAAACTTTGCGAGACCAATATTTTTCGTCGCGCAAAACTTTGCGCTACCAATATATGTTTTTCGTCGCGCAAAAATTTGGGCGGGTACCAAAAATGGGACGCGGGAATTTTTTTATATAATTATTTTAGACTTTGCGCGACCAATATGTATTTTTCGTCGCACAAAAATTTAAAAATTTTGGCGGGTACCAAAAATGGGATGCGGGATTTTTTTTTTTCAAAAAATAATTTTTTTTAGACTTTGCGCGACCAATATTTCTATATTCGTCGCGCAAAACTTTGCGAGACCAATATGTTTCGTCGCGCAAAACTTTGCGCGACCAACAGTATTTTCGTCGCGCAAAGTGATACGGTTTTTAAAAACCGAAATAACTCCTCCACCATTTTCTCAATTTCTTTCTCTACTCTTACCTCTCTTCTCTCTTTCCCTCTCCCCAAATCCCACCCTTTCTCTCACACTCACTCCTCTCACTTAATCTCTCATCTCTCTCTTCACTATCTCTCACTCTCACTCACTCTCTCATCTATCTTTTCACTATCTCTCACTCTCTCATCTCTCTATCACTATCTTATCTAATTCTCTCACTTCTCCCTCTCATTCTCACTCACTCTCAATCTTGCCAAAAGGTATATTCTCTCCAAATTTTAAATTTTTTTCATTAATATGTGTTTTTGGAGTTAGTTTTGAGTTTGTGTGGGGTTTGGGGTTGAGTAAAGGGGAGAGATTGGAGTTTGGGTTGGATTTGTGGTATAACAATTTTAGGGGAGATTATGCATTCTTTTTTTTGTTGTTGTTGTTATTTGACCATATTTGTTTTTTTTTGTAGGTAATCATTGAGACTTTGATGGCTAAAGTTGAGGATTAGGAAGCTATCAAAACATATTATCCACCACTACCACCACAATATGCTTGTATTAGGATTTTACTTTGTTAATTCATGTGTACATTTTGAATATTATATATATATAAATATTTATTGGATAATTTGATCACTATTTTTCATATGTAATTTTATTTTGAATATGTCAATTTAAATTAAAGTAATTAAGAAAAATCTTACAATTAAATTAAATTTAAAAAGTAAAAATTTGAAAAAATTACTATAATTAAATTAATATCAATTTAAATTAAAGTGATTTAAAAAAATCATACAATTAAATTATATTTAAAAAGTAAAAATTTTGAATAAATTAATATTAAAGAAATAATAATAAAAAGTAAAAATTAGTTTATTTTAATTAAAAAAATTTAAAACACAAAAAAATATTTCGTCGCGCAAATATTTGCGCGACGTTATTGTTCGTCGCGCAAAACTCTAAAAATGTGGGCGGGTACCAAAAATGGAACGCGGGAATTTTTTATTTTTTAAATTTTTTTGAGACTTTGCACGACCAATGTTTTTTGTCGCGCAAAACTTTGCGAGACGAATATTTTTCGTCGCGCAAAACTTTGCGAGACGAATATTTTTCGTCGCGCAAACCTTTGCGCGACCAATGTGTTTCGTCGCGCAAAGTTTTGCGGGACCAATATTTTTTCGTCGCGCAAAGTTTTGCGGGATCAATATTTTTTCGTCGCGCAAAGTTACTTTGCGCGACCAATATTTTTTCGTCGCGCAAAGTCACTTTGCGCGACCAATGAAAAAACTTGGTCGCGCAAAGTCTTTCTTCACGATCTTTGCGCGACGGATTCTGCGCGACGAAGTTTTTGTCGCGTAAAAATTTGTGCGACTACAATGTATTTTGCGCGACGAAATTATCTTCGTCGCGCAAAGTGTAAAATGTAGTAGTGTTATATTCACCCTTCGAAAGGTATTAGGATAACCTTTTTATTAAGGTTAAATTGAAAATTGATTCGATTTAGGATTTTCCTTAGAGGTTGTTGCTTATCATTAATTAGTATTATTTGATTATAAATAAAATATAATGTTTTAGTTGTGTAATACAGTATTTTATGAAATTTGTGTGAAAATAAGTGTTGAATAATATTTAAATTGTGCTAGGTGCTTTATGAAATTTAGGTTTATGTGCATGATCGTTGGTCTAAAAATAATATTATTTTTCTAATTAAATTACGTTGCAGTCTACTATAGACTGGTATCACTAAATTGGGAATACCTCTATTATTAGTTTAGACAATTGAGAGTATGTTAGTTTGAAGTGCTATATGCACTACTCTAAGTACCACCCTGTGATTGTGAGGTCTCACGTGGCGTAGGATTTTCCGGCGTTGAGACAGACCCCATACGTAGCATTGGATGTTCCGGCGTATGGGGAGATTTTGTGATTGTTAGGTCCCATGTGGCGTAGGTTTTCCGGAGTGAGGACAGACCTCATACGTGGCCTTGGATGTTCTGGCGTATGGGGGAGATTATGTAATGGTTAGGTCACACGTAGTGTAGGTTATCCGGCGTGTTGACAGACCCCATACGTGGCGTGGGATGTTCCGGCGTATGGGAAGATTTTGTGATTGTTAGATCTCACGTGGCATAGGTTATCCAGCTTGAGGACAGACCCCATACGTGGCTTTGGATGTTCCAGTGTATGGGGAAGATTATGTGATGGTTAGGTCACACGTAACGTAGGTTATCCGGCATATTGACAGATCCCATACTTGGCATTGGATTTTCCGGCGTATGAGTAGATTTTGTGATTGTTAGGTCCCACGTGGCGTAGGTTATCCGGTGTGAGGTCATGCCCCATACGTGGCGTTGGATGTTCCGGCGTATGGGGGAGATTATGTGATGATTAGGTCACACGTGGCGTAAGTTATCCGACGTATTGACATACCCCATTCGTGGCGTTGGATGTTCCGGCGTATGGGGAGATTTTGTGATTGTTAGGTCCTACATGGCGTAGGTTATCCAGCGTGAGGACAGACCCCATACGTGGCGTTGGATGTTCCCGCGTATGGGGGAGATTATGTGATGGTTAGGTCACACGTGGCGTAGGCTTTCCAGTGTGTTGACAGACCCCATACGTGGCTTTGAATTTTTTGACGTATGGGGAGATTATGTGATTACCAGGGAGATGAATAAAGGATTGTTATGTTATATTGGGAAAGACATGTTTGTATAAAGAACTTTGATCCCCCAGTAAGGGTACGTAGGCAGCCTAGGGTAGTGCCTAGGTGCAGTCGTGGGCTAAACTTTACTTATGTTGTTTTAGTGGGTGGGGTGCTGAATTTGTAGTTGGTTTTGAAATTCGGATGGAAACGAGGCTTTGATTAAAAAGTTATTGTATGTTTATTACACTAGGCATTCATAAATAAGTTTGGGTTTGTTATATGCATTGTTTAATGCATTAATTTGATTCAAGAGCATTGCTGGCGATTCTGTTTCCAGTTATTTGAAGGCCAGAGGTCGTTTATGTGAATTGCATGAAGTTATATTGTGCGTGCTGCCTATTGGGATATTAAATTGTGAATTTTGTGCAAGTTGAAATTTGGGGAATGTTCAATTTACAGGGGAGACTCTGCCCATATTTCAGTAGAAAGTCTCGTGCCCTTATTTCTTTTTGGGAAAAAGGATATAGTTTTAGAAGTCGGCCCGACATCGGGGTGATGTCGGGAATTTCCACAGGATTTGTCTCGAGTTTCGGAAAATTCGGGGCGAGTCTTGTCACTAAAGCAGAGTGAAGATCAAAACAAAAAGAAACATCTTGAAAAGCAATTACAAAAAATGGTATTCTTAATGTTCTCAACTTTAAGAACATGAGCTGGATTAAACACATATTTACAGCTTTCAGGAACTTCTTTGTTGGTGCATTTTTATCTCCGTTCAAATATGAGTTGGATTTCATTTCAATGCATTGTCATTGGTATCCAAACCTTCTCTTGGAATTTCTTTTATATTGTTCTTGTTCAAATTATTTGATTTTCATAGAATATCAACGATTCATGGGACACTGCTGTCCTACTTGGTTCTGGTTAAGGTTGTACAATGTTGTCTTTTGAAGATTTAAGTAGCTCTTCCTTGATAACTATCTTTTAGTTTTCCCTTTTGCTAATCTAGTGGCAGAATTTATTGTTCGATATACCCTGTCATATTTGTTAATTATTATTAAATTAGGAACTCATTTAGTGCCTTCTTGCAAATGGTACCTTAGCATTTTATATCGACAATCATTGTCAGGGTAAGGAACCAGAAAGAGGCTTTAATGAACCTGCCGCAGAACCTGGCAGTCTGATTCTTGACGGAAGCATCGTCTATTCTTCGGAGGTCTGCCATTAGACACTTTGTTAAGAATACCGGGGATTGATTTTTTTTTTTTTTTTTTTTTTTGTCAAGTCTGAAACTTCATTCCAAGGCCGAAAATTCGGCAAAAGATCTTACAATAAAGGAAAAGCAAAACTGAAAGCCTTTTAACTGAATCCATACAACCCAGCAAAGAAAAGCTTTCAACCCAAAACAAAAATAAACTTAAGGAGGACATGGGAGTCCATCCAAGACCAGAACTTGCACCAGAGACAATGGTGGTCGTGAGACCCAGCTTCTAGCTAAATCTGAAGGGGGTTTGGGGTTTAGAGACTTATACGATTTCAACTTAGTCTTACTTGCTAAGCAAAGCTGGAGAATCCTCAATAACCCACCTGCTTTATGGGTTAAACTTTTAAAGGCTTGATACTTTCCAGATTGTGACTTTAAGGATGCTACCTTGGGGCATCGACCTTCATGGATATGGAGAAGCTTATTGGCAGGCAGAGATACTGTGATGAACAATGCTAGAAGGCAAATAATGAATGGGGAGAGTACTAGTATTTGGGCTGATAATTGGGTTCCTGAGGTAGGGATTATTACTCCGCTTGTTCCAATACCTATCAACGCCCCTCAACTGGTTTCAGAAATTATTGATGTGAGGAGTGGTTCTTGGAACTTAGACTCGGTGGCAAGCTATCTGAGTTGGGAAACAAAAAGACGAATCCTTTCAATACCTATGGGGGACTCATGGCACCATGATAGAGTTGTCTGGCCCTGGACTTCTAATGGATTGTATTCGGTGAGATCAGGATATCACGTTCTTCATTCAACACATAGAGCGTTGGCTATGGGGAATTCGCATTCGTCCCATATTATACCCATCCAGGTTTGGCAAGCAATCTGGCAGATTAGCACTCTGCCAAAAATCTAGATGTTCATGTGGCGAATTGTCGCCAATGTGGTTCCAACTAGGTTGAATTTATTTCGAAAAAATATTTGTGGCTCTTCTATCTGCTCTTTGTGTGATCAGTTTGAAGAAACGATTGAACACTTGCTTTTTCTCTGCCCCTGGACTCAGGCAGTATGGTTTGGGTCCCCTTTGTCATTGCAAATTGATCAACAACGTTTGAGAACTTTTGATGTGTGGTTTAATGAAGTTTTGAGTATTAGATTGGGGTCTAAGCAAGACAAGTTGGATATGCTTACCCTTTTAAGTTTTTTCCTTTGGGAGATTTGGAAAACCAGGTGCAAGGCTGTCATTGAAGGGAGCACCATTGACCTGGCCAAGGTTATTGAGAATGCGCTAAGAGCTCAAAGGGAGTTTATTGAAATCCGAAGGGTTCCTGGTGATGATGTGGCCGTGAACAGCATTTTGAATGTCCATCCTGCTTCTTGGAATGCACCTTCAGGTGATTTTGTGAAAATAAATGTGGATGGAGGATGGATTGGTGACACTCTTAAAGGTGGTGTTGGTGTTGTTATTAGAAATACTGATGGTCAATTTGTTGGGGGTTTAGCTGGTCCTATTTGCTGTGATTCAGCACTAGCTGCGGAAGCTCATTCAGCAATTAGAGGGCTTGCTTTGTCAGCTAACCTTGGCTTTAAAGATGTCATTGTGGAAACAGACTCAAAATTGCTTATCAATGGGATAAATGGTGACTTTAGAAACAAGTGTGGTCCATTATTCCCCTTCTTGAGGAGCTTCACAGAATCTGTGGGTATGCATGAGGTTCGATGGAGCTGGGTGCATAGAGATTTAAATTGGGCGGCTCATGAATACGGGGGATTGATGGTAAACAATCTCTTTAGGATTTTTAGGACAATTATCTTAGACTGATCTTTATTTCTGGGCAGTTCATACAGGACATACTAGGTCAAGGGAACGGGGAGAACCTTATCCCAGAGCCAAGTCCATCTCAAACTCCTGAAGAAGTAAATTCTTCTCCATTTTTATTTATGATTATTATATACTCCAACTTAAACTTACCATTATCTACTTGGTATCAGGCTGCTGGCCCTGAAAGTGTGCAAGCCACAACAGGGCACGGGATAGGCATCCCAACCTATGAGATCTTCGAGCCTATCACTGCACCTGAACAAGCCACTGATACTAATTATGGGCAAAAAGTCCCTGAACAAGCTACTATCTCTGAAGAAGATCGAGTGCTGCTCCAACTTTCTTCTGCCAAACAGCTTCTTCAACTTCGGGATGAAACACATGCCTCAAATGCAGCAAAGCAAGCCAAACAAACTCTCAGGACTTGACTTTCCAGAGACCTGGAAACTTTTTCCGCTGAAGAAAACTTTGGAGAGCTAAAGGAGGCTCTGGAAGTCCTGCATGCTCAGAACCTGCTCCCTGAACGACTGCTAAACAGGCTTCGCCAAATGTTCAACCATTTTGATGCTCATATTGCTGAAAACATCCAAGAGAAACAAGAACTCCACCACCAATACAAAGATGAGGATATCTTATATGTACGTATGGGTAGAGATATTTTAGCATGCAACTTCCGTACAAGAAGTTCGTTCATCAACACGCTAGCCTATTCTGATCAGACCAAAAAGTGCTCATATGAAAGCATACTCATTTTCACGCTGTTGGCCGACACCAGTTCCTAAACCGTTTCCTCATCATGTAAAGGTTGAAAGAGACACTGATATGGATGCGATATTATTCTCATGCAAAACCGATAATCCGGTATACAGTCGTTATCCGATTTGGGAATCTTTTTTCATGGTTGCGCTTCCCAGTGGGTGCAAATCACTCAATTTACCTCTGAGTTTCCTTCCTTGTTTTGATCAAACCAGACAAATAGAGTCATATGTGTTGGGGACATATAATGACTTAATCTTGTGCTGCGCTGAGGATAGTCATTTTGCACGTGATTACATCCGCAATCCATACACCAAGCAATGGATTGCTCTTCCTCCCACCCCTCGAGTTTATCGGGGACCAGTACTAACGGGATTCATGTGCGACCATCCCTACTATAACCGTGAGGAACTTGTCGGTAATCGAACAAGTTCTAATAACATCAAGCTTAATGCTGAGTATAAGTACAGGGTCGTGCGAATTCCTGCAGTTCAAAAGAATTGTTTGGAGTTCACAGTGGATATCTACTCTTCTGAGACCAGTGAATGGAGAGAGTCAGTTATATCGAGCTCCCGAGGATTTAGTTTTGCTTCTCACTCTCGAACTCCAGGCGTTGCTTACAATGGAATGATATACTGGTTGGGTTTCGGTGGCCTTCTTATTGGGGTGGATCCGTTCAACAACATTAACCGCACTATTTCGACCGGTGCTAGTGCTAATACTACTGGTGATATTGTCGTCAACAACGAATTATGTCGTTTCGTTCAATTCCATAAGCCCGAATACAACATTGAACGTGTTGAGTGCCTAGGTGTGTGTCAAGGGTGTCTGCGAATGTGCCATTTTGATCTGGAGGATCCCTACCCAAGTGGCATTGTGTGTGTTTGGGAGCTGAAAGAAGTCGAAGAAGAAGATGATCAGAAGGCGGATGGAATTGCAGGCAGATTGATGAAATGGTGTTTGATTAAAAAGGTTAACCTGAAGGAAATATTGGTTGCAGGAAATTCAGACATTGCTCAATGGCAGGCAATGTCGAAAGGACGGTGCTTTGCCAGGGTGCGGGCTTTTGACACAAACGATGAGGATATTTTGTAGATAGAATTGGAACGAGATACTGTAACATGCCACTTTCGTACAAGAACTTCCTTCGTTCGAGAGAGAATCAGGACAAGAGATGGAATTGATGATGAGTTGACAAAGGCCTTCCCACTTTTGCTCCCACGTTGGCCCACACTTCTTCCTAATTAAACGACTAATTATTTCCAAACCAAGTGCCCACAATTTGTTTCTTTTTTTTTTTCTTTTTTTTTTTGGGGCTTAAAATTTCATTGTAGTCTTTTCTGTTTAGTGATCTTTAAAAAGAAAAAAAAAGAAAAAGTGGTCTTATATTATTGGGTATCATGTAGAGTCAGAACAAGTACTCTATGTATTTAAATATTAGAATTATACTAAACTTTTATGATTTTGGTATATCAGTGTGCTCTTGTGACTATTGCATTTCTCATTTTGTTTCGTTTTTACTTTTTTATTTATTTATTTTTTTTAACCTTGCGTTAACTTTTTTTGCATTTTGAAATCCTTATGGGAGAAGAGATTTAAACTCGAGACATCAATTCTTTTAACAATAGAAAAAGAAAACTTTCACTAAACTAGTAGCTAGTTGGTTAATTTATTCTATCATTAAGCACGTATATAAGTATAACGAAAAAAAAAAAATATGCATTGTTGTGTATACTATTGAAAAAAAAAAAATCAATTCTAACTACACTTGTGTACACAATACAAAAAATGTGGCAAGAGACTGAAAGGCGAAATTTACATATTCTTTCGCATGACATATACATGTATTAATAGGTTAAAAGATTTCATAAACAAGAATATTATGCTTTGGAATTTGAAGAGAACATTAACCAAAAAGTAATGGGCTCCCTAAACCACTTCTTTAGACAAATTTTAGAGAGAATAATGCTACTCTTATCACATTTGTATACCATATCCTTATACCATCTTATGTGACAGCTGAGGTGGACAGCCACATCAATTAAAATTATTTAATATTTTCTTTTCTTTTATGATTTATTCAAGTATTTGTTTTTCTAATTGTCTTAATTAAAATACACTTCATTGATTTAATTGATATGACATATAATATGGACATGCCACATCATGTGGTATAGAAATGTGGGATAAAAATGTGGTAAGTGTAGCATTACTCTTGAAAAAATACAACTCCAGCCATGCTCCATATATCAGATTCCGAGCCTTTGCATTTACAAAGTACGCATTTACCCACATTTCGCAACATCTGGATCGGCCAAGCAATCCTATGCTTATAAATTAGCCACATCAGCTAGGACAAATTTTTATTTTTATTTATTCCAAATTGACATCTCTCTCTCTCTCCTTTTGATCTTTTCATCCGAGCTTGAAAAAACCAGAGTCAAGACAAAAATCTCCATCATTTAAGAAATTATGTGGATCAAAATTCATGCGCTTGAAGAATCAATTCGAGCAGTATCTTGGTATTTAAAAGCTATCAATTAGAAGAATATTGATATGCTGCAGTGGTTGTAAAATTTTTTTCTTCTTCTTCCAGAAATATGAAACAATCGCTTGCAATAGCTACGTGTGAAAAACAAATCAGAAAGATGAGATAGTAGGCAAAAGAGGAAAGATTCGTGTTTTTGGTTTAAGATAGGATTCATTAATCCCAAAGGCAAAACCAACGAAAACACACAAAGACCAAAAGGCTGGAACTAACAAAGAAAAATGAACAGTTTTTTTTTTTTTTCTTTTTTTTGGGTCGAAGGGATACAAACAAAGGTACATATGGCGGACATAACACTAGATAGAACAAAAAACATAACATCAGAAAAAACATGGACTGTCCAAGAAGCTTCAGGTCGACTCTCAAAGTCGAGGAGGAGTTTGAGGAGAAATGGGGAGGACGGAGTTGTTTGAGAGGAGAGAGATAAGAGCAACGGCGTCAAGTTACCGTCATTAAATTTTTTTTATTTTTTAAAGTATCATATATTACCTTATCTAACATGGCCAAGTTATAAACATTGGATTGGTTAGACGATTCAGATGTTGTGAAATGCAAATAAATGTGTGAATTCTAAATATAGAGACTTAGGATCCCTCCCGATCCACCTTCTAAAATAGGGAGACTTTCAGGAGCTTCTAAAGATTATTTTAAATTTTTAATTAATGCTAATTATTTTTAAATGTAATATATAAAGCAAAACTTACTCTCCCTCAATGGTAGAAAACCCTAAGGAAAGAAATCCCAGCCGCAGCCCCCTTTGCCCTCCTTTTCCCCTCTCATCCTCTTTCCTCTCAATCCCTCCCTTTTCCCTCCGGAGCCTCCTTTATATCGTATTGAAATTTTTTAGTTCTCCAAGACGTTTCCACTGCGCATCCTTATAGGCGAATCTGCTACCAAAGGAAGCAATAGTGAACTAAAGATGAATATTGATGATCTTCCTCAACATCTGTTGGTTGAAATCCTTTGTCGACTTCCTCGCAATAAAATCGTTTTTCAATGTAAGTGTGTGTCTAAACGTTGGTCTGCTGTAATCTCGAATTCTTATTTTGTCCTACGCTTTCTCTCTGTGCGAAAAGGTACAACTGAGGACACATTATTTTTTGAGGCAACCAAACGAAATAACACATTATTTTTTGAGGCAACCAAACGAAATAAACGAGATAAGGAATTTGTTACCATGTGCGCACTTTCGTCTGGGTTCAGGACCCGCAAGTTCTTTCTTAGTTTCGTCCCTGGCTTTGGTCGGCTAGCTGTGGTCGCGACGTATAATGATTTAATCTTGTGCTGCCCAGAGGATGGTCTTTCACGTGATTACTACATCTGTAATCCATACACCAAGCAATGGGTTGCTCTTCCTCCAGCACCAAGAGTTCATCGAGCAGTAGCAAAAACGGGATTCATATGCGACGGTGCCTACTATAACTGCAAGGAGCTCGAAGGTGATCGTATAACTAGTACAAATGCTGGCATCGAGCTTAATTCTGAGTATAGGTACAGAGTTGTGAACCGAATTCGTCAGCGTGGACCGAATCCCTCGCACTTCAGGGTGGAGATCTTCTCATCGGAGACCGGTGAATGGACACAGTCAGTTATACAATGCCCCCAAGACTTCCTTAACTTTGATGACATCAATCCGGTAATGCTTGCCTACAAAGGAATGTTGTATTGGTCTGCTAATGGTGGAATTCTTATGGCGTTGGATCCCTTCAACAACAACCCTAAGACCACAAGTGGTAGTGGTAGTACTAGTGCTTATATTTTTGAGAATCAATTCTGTCGTTTCACTGCATTTGATAAGCCTGCTTTTGCACCCGAAGACACTGATATATGTCTTCAGTGTCTAAGCGTGTGCCAAGGGCGTTTACGGATGTGCTACTCAGGGACTGGCAAGACTCGGAGTGTTTGGGAGTGGAAAGAAGTACAAGAGCAGTCGCATGGGGGCAAATTAATGAAATGGTTTTTGATAAAAAAGTTTTCGTGGCATCAACTGGTTACGGAGAATAATCCAGTAATTAGTATGTACGCATTGTGGCGGACTAGGGTGTTGGCTTTAGACCCAAAAGATGAGGATATCTTATATGTAGCTCTGGATGGAGATATTGTAGCATGCGACTTCCGTACACGAACTTCGTTCAAGAGACGTGGAGGGAGGCCCAAAAATGCTCGGAGTCTTTATGACGCTGAAGCCTACTCATTTTCACGCCCATCTTGGCCGACACCAGTTCCTAAACCGTTTCCTCGTGATGATGATGTATTGGTTGAAAGATACACTGATATGGATGTGATGTTATTCTTTTCCAAAACCAATAATCCAATAAACAGAATCTATCCGATTTGGGAATCTTTCATCATGGCTGCGCTTCCGAGCGGGTGCAAATCACGCAGTTTATCTCTCAGTTTCCTTCCTTGTTTTGATCAAACCAGACAAATCGAGTCATATGTGTTGGGGACATATAATGACTTAATCTTGTGCTGCGTAGAGGATGGATTTGCACGTGATTATTCCATCTGCAATCCATACACCAAGCAATGGATTGCTCTTCCTCCCACCCCTCGTGTTCATCTGGAATCAGTACTAACGGGATTCACGTGCGATCATCACTACTATAACCGGGAGGAAATGATGGATGATCGGACAAGTACTTCCAACAACAAGCTTGATTATAGGTACAGGGTGGTGCGAATTCCTGCACCTGTAGTTGAACATAATTTATTGGAATTCACTGTGGAAATCTTCTCTTCTGAGACTGGTGAATGGAGAGAGTCAGTTATATCGAGCTCCCGAGGATTTAGTTTTACTTGTCACTCTTGTACTCCAGGCGTTGCTTACAATGGAATGGTGTGCTGGTTGGTTTTTGGTGGGCTTCTTATTGGGGTGGATCCGTTCAACAACATAAACAACAGTATTTCGACAGGTGCTAATATTACTGGTGACATTGTCGTCAACAACGAATTATGTCGTTTCGTTCAATTCCATAAGCCCGAATACAAGATTGAACGTGTTGAGTGCCTAGGTGTGTGTCGAGGGCGTCTGCGGATGTGCCATTTTGATCTGGAGGATCCCCGCCGAAGTGGCATTGTGTGTGTTTGGGAGTTGAAAGAAGTCGAAGAAGAAGATGATCAGCAGGCGGATGGTGCAAGCAGATTGATGAAATGGTGTTTGATAAAAAAGGTTGACCTGAAGGAATTAGTTGCTGAAAATCCACAAATTGGTGAATGTTGGGCAACGGGGACGATAGGATGGTGCTTTGCCAGGGTGCGGGCTTTTGACACAAACGATGAGGATATTTTATATCTAGATTTGGGTGGAGATATTGTGACCTTCAACTTCGGTAAAAGAACTGCGTTTGTTCGAGGGAGAATGAGTCCAGGAGGTGGAACCATGTCTTTTAATGCGTTGACGAAGGCCTTCCCACTTTCGCTCCCACGTTGGCCTACACCACTTCCTAATTAAACTAGACCCATTATTTCCAATCCAAGTGCAACTGACGACAATTTGCGGTTTTATCTTATGATATTTAAACATATTCTACCAAATAAATTAGATTTTGACTTTATAATGTTTCACATTGGCTTTCTATGAACACGAAAATGGGCATCTAGTGGGTTGATTGAAAGTAAAATTGAGATTTGCCGCTACCCGTAGGCATTAATGGCCAAGATTTTTATTGTTCAGCGAAATGCTGGCTGATTGCTATCCATTCTCTAAGGGACACGGGTCTCCAACGGTCCATGAGTTCAGAGAGAGTTAATTAGTGAGAGGAGGAGGCTTTCTGTTTTCAATTGCACGACTTCACAAGCTGATTAAAAAAATAAAGTCTTGCATCACAAGCAAACAACTGTTTCGCTATACTGACTGCGGATGTGCCATCTCGATCTGGAGGATCCCTGCAAAAGTGGCATTAATATTGTGTGTGTTTGGGAGTCGAAGGAAGTAGAAGAAGAAGAAGGTGATTAGTGTTGGTTTTCACAAGGCATTGCAAACATGTTTGAGTTGAAATTAGTTCTACATTGAAAACTAGAGTTTCTTAAAAGTGTTAATAAGCATTACTCTTGGAAATAGAATAGTTTGGATTGTGTTATGCAAGTGGCCCAATTGAGTGGCTCGTGGGTTTTGGTATTTGGGTCAATGCCTAATTAGTTGGGTCAATTGTTAATTAATATATATATATATATATAATATATTTAATTAATCAGAAGATGGGCCTTGGGCCTCTTGGGCTTTGTGATTTAAAAAATACGTTGATAAAGGCCAATGGTTAATTTCTTCTGGCACTAATCATACGGGGTTTGCTTGAATTCAATTCAGTGATTGTTATTAAATGAAAACATATAAGACTTGTACACCATGGACTTTATGAAAATACGAATACATATCTGATAGTAACATGTGGATATGATCTAAGGCTGTATAAGAAAGATGAAAAGAATAATGATAAGTATCCTCGGCGAGATCATAATATAATTAATAAACCTCTCTCTAAATATATGTCCTGATTTTTACTTTTATTAGGATGATCATATATATGGTGCCCTCAAAAGTTCATTTCAGAAAACAAACTAGGTAGGGATGGCAATGTTCTCCAAGGGTGAGGGTCTTCAACCCTAATGGGTCGGATATGAGGATAGAAATTAGACAGAGTTGACCAAAAATTGAACTGAACCTGATTGGTCCAGTTTTGATTTTTGTAGTGAAAAATTTGGACTGGAACAAACAGGCTGGCTAGCTGTGTATTTTTTATTTTTTAAATACAATATTTAACACTAATGCTAAATTTCTAAAATCATAACTAATCTTTCCTAAGCCCAATGATAAGTCCATAAATATACTCATTTATGTTCTCTTTTTACTTAGGTTTTGTTGGAGAATTAGATTTAAAAATGGCTTATTACTTTACCTTTTTTATTTTCAGCTTTTCTGCTCTCTTAGAAGGTTTTTAAGGGAAAATCAACTTTTCGGAGGAATTTATTTTAGCACAAGGCCAAATGGAGATGAAAGCTAACATCTTGAAGTTCAATCTTTGATTTTTCTAGAATTTTCTACCACGCCAATTGGTACAGTATTACAAGTAAAGTTAGCCTACGTGCAGACAGGATAGCATATTACGTGAATGTGAAGAAACGGAAGCCTTCCAGAATTTTTCAAGTTATATGCAATATATGGTTGGAAAGATAAGACATTTATCTTTCTAAAATATGTTTTTACTGATTTTTCTAGAAGGCCGAAATCCCCAAATCGTGTGACAATTGGGCTGAGTTGTATTTCTCTGTGGAGTTAGGAATTGTGATCTTTACTTTCCTATTTAGATTCCTTGTTTACCAAGACTTCTTGGATGACTTTCAGTCAATTTTAGGGTTTAGGACTCTAATATAAGTCATATAAAAGGCTAGCCAAGGCTCCCAAACAAGCATTCACGTCCTAAGGAGATCAACTGCGCAAGAGGAGAAAGCTGCCAACGAGTTCTCTCTTTTCCTTTCTTCTTTTAATTTTCAGTTCTTATGTATTTATTTTTGAGTTCATCCAAGAATATGAGTAACTAATTTCTTGTTAGTTAGGGCTTAATCCTGAAGCCCTAAATATGATTTCAATTTTATAAACAAGTTTGAATGAATTTTCCAGTTTCTACAAGCGTGATAATTTTGGTTTCTCTATGTTATGCGAATTCTGATATTTTGTTTCTTTGAGTAGCTAACTTTGAAGCATGTATTTGAATTAAATTATTGTAGAAGATAGGTCAATTGCCATATTGAATGTGTTTTTGTTTGCAACGAATAATTGGATTAAGAACTAGTTAGTTATGAGAAATCGATTCTTGAATTCCTAATAACAAATGTCATGTTCTAGGGTTTTTGTGACACTCATATCCTCTTTGATCGTAATGGATTCTTGATTGTTAATTTGAGTAAATGTCATACACGCATTTAGAAATGTACTCATTTAGGAATACACGCATTGATGTAATTGTCATACACTTTACATACACTTAAGAGAGAATCATGCAACTCGAGTCAAATGCCATGATCTTGTTGTGAGTGTCGTCATCATATGCTTGCTATAAATTGATTATCTATTGTTGTTTATGGATTGATTGATTGGTTAGAGGTGGATAGTGAGTCCTAGCTATTGTTCTTGACTGATTCTAAACCAATTTCTCTTAAAACTCTAATTTTAATTCTGTTTGGTTTTCTTTTCCTTGTTTTGTTTTATTCACAAAATCAAATCAAAAACCACCTCGTTGTTGGTGTGTGTGTGTTGAAGTCCTTTTGTTTTAATTTTCATTACGTGACATTGATAAATATCTCTTTAGATTACAATCTCCGTGGAAATTTGCTTGCTTACTATCATATCATTTGATTTGTGCACTTGCAAGGTTTTAATATTGTTGTTAAAATTACCAATACCCAACTCCAAATCACCTATCTTTTCTAGGCCCAATGACCTCCCTTTGTATGAAATTAGGTCATTTGTGAATTTTTAAGCCCTAAAAATAAAATTTTAGTTAAGTTTTGTAAAAAAAACATTATTTAAGTAATAAAAAACAGATTCTGCTCCAAAATCGAAAACTGAACTGGCTTACAGACAAATTGGACCACATCTAGGCCTGGGCACGGTTCGGATCGGGTCAAATTTTGGCCGACCCGCAAGCCAAAACCGAAGGGGAGCTCGATTCTCGGGTCGGGTCGGGTATAGGGTGAAATCCGAAAATGGGCCTAACCGAAAATGGACTCGATTCTCGGGTCGGGTCGGCATTATCTCGATTTGGGCTTGAGCCCATTTTTACAATTTTCCAAAAGCCCAAATCTTGTTTATTTTCTGCCAAAAAAAGCCCAAATCATATTTTTTTAGCAAAACAAAGCCCAAATCCGATTTCCTTTCAGCCAAAACCCTTTTTTTGTTGTCAAATTGCCAAAACATATTAAATTCTTATGAACAAGCCCAAAACACTTTTTACTTGTCTTTCAAAACCTGAAATTATGTACATTCAAGCTATAAAAATCCATCATTCCAATCTAAGTTTCTAGACTAAATAAATCTCACACACACATTCAACCAACCAACCAAGGAAAGGAAATATAATCTCTTACAAACCATTACAAAAAATAATACACCAACCAAATTAAACTTATGACATTAAAGATTACAACCCATCACAAAAATACACATAGAGATAATATCCTTGCAAAAAAATATGCTGCATCCATTCTTCCAAAAGCCTTCACAAAGCAACCTACACAACACTTAAAAGAATTAACACAAAGTTTCACCATCAACAAATCATAATTAAAATAAGATGCAATAAAAATACCTTCCAACATATCTTAATCACACTAAGAAGGGAGAGTCTTATTCAAATTTGTCATGGATGTTTTACTCCCCATTTCTACAAAATAGTGCAGAAGTTACTTACTGTAGAAGTTACTTACTGGAAACAGTGCAGCCTATGAATCTAAGTGGTGCACACAACCTAAAGAACAATGGTCACTGCTACAAACGGCCATTGATTTGTCAGTGATTCTAGGGGGATTGCAAATACCCAACAGAATGTTGTAACAACAACTTTAGAAAAAACAAAACAAAAACAAAATGAGAGGCAATTTGCTAGCCCAAATGAGATGCAGAATTATAAAGCTATACCGAGGAAAATCACCACAGGAACAAGAATGCAACATCAAGTGCTATTATAGCCCTCAATCAAATGTCCATAGTCTAACCTTTTCAAAAGATAAAAGAACGGAGAAAAACTACAAAATAATAAATCGAGCAACAATGCAAGCAGGACTAAACATCTGCAATAGTAATGCTTCCCATGCACAACCTACAACCCATGATATGGGTAGGAGAGTAAATGATAAGCTCATAAAACACAACAAAAAGAAAAAGGAAAATGCGAAACTTGGGAAAAATCACCCAAGCCAATTCCTTGCACTGGGCTTAATTCTGAAAATACCCAACTGAGGATCTTTGCAATGTTTGCCAAAAACCAACCAAATTCATTTCTTTTTAAATGATTCGATAGCAAAATGACCCAACCCAGGAAAAGAAACTAAAAAGAAACCAAACCCAGAAAGAACAATCGCCTAGGGAGAAGAAAACATATAGTATTAAAGAAAAGAAAGCAGGGTCCTTTGGGTCGGCTCCGATCGCTCTAATTCTTATCGTATTGGCATGAAATGAAAACCACAAAAAAGAGGGAATAAAACTGAAAATGGAAGATGATAATACAAGAAATGATAGTCAAAACCCAGAGAGAAGTACCAGAGAAGACATTGAGAAGGAGGATGAGATCACAGATGAAACGGCAGGGATCAAATGGTGAGAATACGCTTCCCACTCTGTCTCTCTCTCTCTCTGTCTCTGAGTCTGATTTTACAGCCAAAAAAAAGCCAATAAATTTGAGAAAATTTTTATGGGTTTTGCCAGACAAGAGAAAACAGATTAAGAGTGCTCAGACAGCCAAGGGTTTGTAATCAAACTTTTGGGAGAAGAACCCAGATCATAAACTCTAGTCCATAAATAGCCTCATCACCGCACACTTCTGATTTAATAGAAAACACTTCCCATAGCTCCCATAGCATATATCATTCTGATATATAGATAAATTTCAAAGCAAACAAAAAATAAAAATAAAAACCCTACAATGCACAGACGAGAGAATTTACCTTCGGCAATGGAGGTGGTTGTGGCGGCTCTTGATCGGGTTTGTGTTGTATGTGCCTGAAACAGAGAGGGGTGATGTGGGTTAGGCTGAGGTCGACTTGAGAGAGAGAGAGAGAGAGAGAGAGAGAGAGAGAGAGAGAGAGAGAAGGGATGATACCTAGGCCTGGGCGGGAGATCGTGAAATCGATGCGGAAGCGGCACAGATGCTGTCGCAGCAGCCACAGGCGCAGCCGCAGCAGAGGTGCAGCTCTGGATTGAAGATTTGAGCAGCCACCCACAGGCACAGCCGTTAGGTCAAAATCGAAGAAGAAATGAAAAACAGAAGGGAAGAGAAGAGAGATACTCTGTCTCGTGCGAGAGAGAGGGATACGGAAGGAAAAGAAAAAAAAATCCGCTGCAACATGTCTCACATGCAACTATTTTTTGGCCAATCAAACGACGCCACGTGTAACATCTATATATTTAAATATTGTCCGGTTCGGTTCAGGTCCACCGGTTCTGAAAATTTTGGAACCGAAGGCCGAACCGTGAACCTTCGGTTCGGTTCAGGTCCATAGTTGACTTTTTCGGTTTAGTCAAAAAACTTCCTTTTTCGGTTTGGTTTGGTTTGGTTCGGTCGGTTTGATCGGTTTATCGGTTTTTATGCCCACCCCTAACCACACCGGATTGTATAAACATTTAATCCCAAGTACTATCTTTTCCAAAAGACAACTTGACTAGATTCCCAAACGGCAACGACTGCTTTTGTCATTGTTAAGTTGCAAATTGCAATAAAAATTCACAATAAATAAATTTGAAATCCAAAAAAGACACCAAAAATTACTACGAACTCCTTGTGACATTCTATACTCTCTCATGCTCCAAAAATATAATTTTGACACTTCACAAAAAATTCAAAAAAAAAACTCATGTTTGTTTCTAAACAAACCAAAGCACTAGTTAGTGTTCTTTGAACTAACACTCTTGTTTCTTTGAACCAATCATTACCATAAACTCAAATACTTTGAATCATGACTTTAGACCTCCATAATCAAAGATAATGTCGTGGGGAGTTTGTAGCAATTTTATGTATATTTTTCTGATTTTTAAATATATATATATATATATATTTTTTTTTAATGAATTCTTTAAGATAAAAACACACAAAAATAAAATTAAAAAAAAATGAAAAAGGACATGTGGTGCAATCATAGAAGGACACCCTACCTAAAAGAAAAACGAGGCTGCTCCACCCTACATGATGCTGACCTCCTTGTAAAGGAATGCAATGGCAAATTGGTAAGGGGGATGCTGTTCGTTTCTGGAAAGACCACTAGATTTCTGCTGAGCCTTTGTTAAATCATACAGACACCTTAACCCCAGAGCAATTAAACAATATCAACAGCTTTGTCATTGATGGTTGGTGGGATATTGGAAAGTTGTGCTCTGTGCTTAGCGAGGACCTAGTGCAATAGATCATCAGCTTCCCTGTTGGTTCTAATAGTTGGAGTGCTGGGATGCCATGGAGCATTGGGTTTGTCTTTACTTGCTGGTATATATGGAAATGGAGGAATCAATATGTGTTTAATGAGGAACCCCTTCCTTTTAGCCCGCTGATTGTTATTTTGAATGCTGCAAGATAATGGTTCTCTAATGCTTATGCTTCCCAGTCCAAAACTCTCAAGACTTAGGTTGCTCTAGCTTGGGAGCCCCTTGCTGTTGGTGGCTTCAAACTGAATGTGGATGGTATTGACGTGAGTCTCCTAATTAATCAAGGAGATTTACTTCCTTGATTAATTAAGAGATTTACTTTCCTATATTATATAGTTGATATATCATGGTATAATTAGGAGATACTTTCCTAATTATTTACTGTATCTAATTCCTTGTATAGAACCCTGTAAACTCTTATATATACCTCCTTATGGAGAAGAATAAATTTAACCTAATACATTCAAACCATATTCATATTTTAACATGGTATCAGAGCAATCAATCCTCGGTTGTCTCTAAATTCTCATCTCAAACTTTCTTCAAACACAAACCCGAAATCCTTATATCAAATTTCTTCATACATAAACCCTAAATCCTCATATCAAATTTCTTCAAACACAAACCCTCAATCATATCCCTCATATTTATCTTTCCCAAATTCAGATCTCCATACACATCCCACATATTTTTCTCTTATTCTTAATCCTTCCACTGCCATGGATATTGTCTCAACTTCCAAATCCACCGACTCCACTCCACTATCCTCCACGCCACCAACCTCCCAAATTGTTACTATTCATAGTGACAACACTCTGTTTCCTACCCGCATCATCTTGACTGAGACCAATTATGCCTTTTGGCCTCAAGTCATAGATATGCGTATTGCTGCCCGCGAAAAATTGGGGTGCCCTATCGACGACGCCTGCAACCTTCGAAGCTCTCCTCCACTTACAGCAAATGGTGTACGGAGAACTTTCGAGTGAAGGGGTGGCTCATTGACTCCATGTCTCCCGACTTGATGAGTCATTCCATTCATTTGAGTACCGCCAAAGAAATCTAGGATGTCGTGAAGAAAACCTACTTTGATGGTGGGGATGAAACTTTCCTTTTTGATCTCAACAACCGGGCGTTCACCATTAAACAGAATGGTGCACCTGTGCACAAATACTACAGCTAGCTGTAGATCATCTTTCAGGAGATTGATCACCACACTCTCAATTGCATACACTGCGCTGCCGACGTGACTGAGTGTCAAACAGAACTGGATCATCTTCGTGTTCACCTTTTTCTTGCCGAACTCGACCCTCAGTTTGATCAAGTCCGGGGGGAAATCCTGGGCAAAGATCCCAAATTAGACCTTGACGAAAACTTTGCATATGTCCATCGCGAAGCTCAACAACGACTGACCATGACCAGCACTCCAGACACTGTTGTCCTGACCACTCAACGTCCACGGGGCCCTCCGTTTTCTACCAATGGTGCTTCTCAGACTCAAGTCACAAGCTCTCGTCCGGAACACAAATGCACTCATTGTGGTGGAAGCAAACATATACGTGCTAGATGTTACAAATTGGTGGGATTATGGGTGGTTGCGGTTCGGTAATCGCGAATTTTTGCCCAAATCGCAAACCAACCGACTATTTGCCGTATTGTGATTTTTGAAGCCACAAACATTGCGGTAAATCGCAAAAACAGTCGGCTACCGTGAATTAGTGGTTTGAAACCACAAGTCCTTTTTGTGTCATAAAAATCCAATCTTCCACATTTTAGGCCTAATTTTGATGCTTCTTCTGAAGCCTTTTGATTTCAACCATACTTTAACCCAAAAATATAAATTCACAACCTAAATAAATAAATTCACAACCTCAATTTCTCAAGTATATATAAATTCACAACCTCCTCAACTTCTCAAGCATTCACAACCTAAAGAAAATTAAAGTTACAATTCCAAGCATTCCAATTAAAGTTATACTTCTCAAGCATTCACAACCTCAACTTCTCAAGCATTCCAATTCCAAATCCTTTAAAGTCACAAACCAAAAGGAAAATGCAATGCAAAATGAATTATAGTTACAACCCAAAGGAAAAATCCAATTCAAAATTGATTAAAGTTACAAACTAAAAGGAAAATGCAATGCACCAATGTTTCAAATTAAAGTTACAAACTCAAGTGTTGGTGGTGGTGAGTGGATTTCAAGGACCCCATTGTGTTGTTTGAGCACCAATGTTATCTACAAAATGCAATTTCTTTATTAAAAAAAATATATAGTCGAGGTTTATGGTAACTGCAAGTTTTGAAAATCAAATACCGTAACCACAACTGCAAATGCGGTTCGATTCTTCATACCGCAAAAGCGGTTCGGTTTTCCGCGATTGCGGTTTTATTGCGGTAAATTGTCGGTTGGTTTTTGCAGTTTTTCAGTCTAAAATGCCACCCCTATGTGGGACCACTCCAAAGCTCAGTGCAAGAATAGGGACAAAACACTCAACACATCATCCGACTTAGCTCCTGTAAGTCCTGCCGTTCCGACTGCACCGGCTCCCGCCTCTACCTCTGTAGCCACAACAGGTGCTCAGGGTTATGTTTTACATAGTTTTTCAAAGAAAAACATATGGGTCATTGACACCGGAGCCACTGATCACATGACCCTTGATCATGGACAAATTACCTCTCATACATCGTCTTCTGAATCGGTGGTGTCTAATGCCAATGGTACCCCCTCCCCAGTAATTAGGGAGGGTTCACTCTCTCTTTCTCTGACTCGCCTCAGTTTCGATTCTGTGTTGATTGTCTCATCCTTACATTATAATCTCTTGTCTATTGCCCAAATGACTAAGGTTTTGAATTGCACTGTAACCTTTTGGCCTACTCATTGTGTTTTTTAGGACATTCTCAGTAGCAAGACGATTGGTTGTGGCATTTGACAGTGAAGCCAGCCTCAGTCAAGCTTACAAAATTAGGGGTACAAGTGTTGAGAAGAAAACTTCCGAAGTATGGTTATGGCATCGCCGTCTTGGACATGCTTCCTTTGGATATTTACAGAAGCTATTTCCTTCCTTATTTTTCGATTTAAATATTTTCATTTTTAAGTGTGATATTTATGAACTGGCCAAGAGCCATCGTGTTCCTTTTCAATTAAGTTCAAATAAAAGTTTAGTTCCTTTTTCTTTTGTTCATTCTGATGTTTGGGCCCTGCTAAAATTACCACTCCAAGGGGAGCTAGATGGTTTGTCACGTTTATTGATGATTGCACACACATGACCTGGGTTTCTCTTCTCAAAACAAAAGGGAAGTTAGTTCCAAGTTTCAATAGTTCTATCAAACGGTAGAGACACAATTTCAAAATAGAATTCAAGTTCTTCGTTTCGACAATGGCGGAGAATTTCTCAACTATGATCTTAATCAGTTCTTACAAGATCATGGCATCATTCATCAATGCTCATGCCCTTACATCCCTCAACATAATGGTGTGGCGGAACGAAAGAATAGACACTTATTGGAAGTGCCTCTCTTTTTGGTGCCAATATGCCTAGGCCCTTTCAGGGAAAAGCCGTCATCTCTGTAGCATACCTTATCAATATGATTCCCTCCAGTATCCTAAATTTCCAAACCCCCTAGAAACACTCCACCACCATATCCAAATATCTCCTATCAAAAACCTGGAACCCCTGATTTTTGGCTGTGTGGTCTTCATCCACTTACATGATCACCAACGCAGCAAATTGGATCACCACGTCGAAAAATGTGTTTTCATCAGTTATGCACCTCGTCAAAAAGGGTACCGGTGTTAGCATCTTCCTAGTCAGAAGGTCTATACTTCTATGGATGTTGTGTTCTGGGAATCCGACATGTATTTTTTAGCTGTACAGGAGGAAGATCCAAATGCCAACACTTCTCACGTTTTAGAATTTTTCCCTTCAGAATCGTCACTGCCTAAAACGACCAGTCACAGGTTGAAAGCGACCGATCGCCCCCATAAATTTTACTTTGCCTGAAAGCAACTGGTCGCCCCCTGGAAATCCGAATATGCTTCAAAAAGGCCAGTCGCCCGAGGACCGCAACGGTCGTTTCCCTGCTGTCAAACTCAAAAGGAGAACACTGAGGATTTTTTGCCCACTCTGGAGAATTCTTTGGCTCTAGTACCAAGCCAATCACGTGATGAGGACGTCATTCAGGTAACATATTTTCCTGAAACTGATAATATTAATAAAATATCCCATGATTATTTAATTTCAGAAGGCACAGAGCCATATCAGATTCTAAAACGGAAGAATCGTGGAAAACCTCTAGTTCACTACGAAGCATATCTTAATGCAAAAGGAAAATATCTCATCAACAATTATGTATCAATCAGCAGATTATCAGAAGTCACGGTACACTTTGTGAAGCAGTTGACTGACATACCCATTCCCAACAGTGCAACTGAAGCACTAGAAGACTCAAAATGGAAAAAAGCCATGATTGAAGAAATAGAAGAATGGCACATGGGAACTCGTGCATTACCTCATGGAAAGAAGACAATGGGATACAGCTGAATTCATATTGTGAAAATCTAAGCAGATGGATCCATTGAAAGATATAAAGCTAGATTGATGGCAAATGGGTACACACAAAGGTATATGGTAGATTACCAAGAAACCTTTGCCCAATAGCCAAGATTAAAACTATTAGAGTCCTTCTATCTCTAGCAGCAAATCTCGATTGGCCATTACATCAGTTTGATGTAAAAAATGGTTTCTTACATAAAGACTTTGAAGAAAAAGTATATAAGGACTTGCCACCAGGATGTAACTTAGGTCGTGACAAGGAGAATCAAGTTTGCAAGGTCATTGTATGGGTTAAAGCAATCTCCCAGGGCATGGTTTGGCAGATTCACCAAATCCATGAACTATTTTGGATATATACAGAGTAATGCATATCACACTTTGTTCTTGAAACGTGATGGAAGAAGACTTACTGCATTGATTGTTTATGTGGATGACATAGTCGTAACTGGAAACGACGCAAGAGAGCAACTGAAACTGCAGACATATTTGTCTCAGGAATTTGAGATGAAGGATTTGGGAGATCTAAAGTACTTTATAGGAATTGAAGTAGCCATGTCCATAACTGGTATCTTTTTGTCTCAAAGGAAGTATGTGTTAGATCTTCTCACTAAAACAGGAATGCTTGGATGCAAACCTGCGGATACACCCATTGAGATGAATCACAAGTTATGTGAAGACATAGATCAAGAACAAACCAATAAGAAACATTACTAATGCCTTGTTGGAAGGTTAATATATTTAACCCACATAAGACTAGATATTGCATATGTTGTGAGTGTGGTTAATCAGTTTATGCATTCACCCAGTGTGTCCCATAGGAATGCAGTTGATCGGATCTTAAGATACTTAAAGTTAGCACCTGAAAAAGGGTTAATGTTCTCAAAAAATAGAGATCTCGAAGTTGTTGGATATACATATGCTGATTGGGCGGACTCCGTTACTGACAGACGCTCTACTTCAGGTTACTTCACTTTTGTAGGAGGTAACCTAGTCACTTGGCAGAGTAAGAAACAAAATGTGGTTTATCGATCTAGTGCTGAAGCAGAGTATCGAGGAATTGCTTTCAGAGTTTGTGAATTACTATGGATCAGAAGACTATTGACAAAATTGGGGTTCAAACTAGAAAAACCAATGGAGTTACATCGTGATAACAAGTTAGCCATTGATATTGCTCATAATCCAGTTCACCATGATCGAACTAAACATGTTGAGGTGAATAGATGTTTTATCAAAGAAAAACTTGAGAAGAAGATCATTCGCCTACCATTCGTAAGATCAGAAGATCAGTTGGCAGATATCTTAACCAAAACTGTTTGTGAAAGAGTATTTTATGACTCACTTACCAAGTTGGACAATGGTGACATATATGCACCAACTTGAGGAGTGTTGATATGAGTCTCATAATTAATCAAGGAGATTTACTTCCTTGATTAATTAAGGGATTTACTTTCCTCTTTTATATAGTTGATAAATCATTGTATAATTAGAAGATACTTTCCTAATTCTTTACTGTATCTAATTCCTTGTATAACACCTTGTAAACTCTTATGTATACCTCCTTATGGAAAAGAATAAAGTTAATCTAATACAATCAAACCATATTCATATTTTAACAGATGGGTCTTGGAAAAGTTCTAAAGGAGCTATTGGTGCTAGAGGTGTGATTCAAAACTCTTTGAGGGATTGGGTCATAGGTTTTACAGTTAATCTAGGCAAAGGCCATATCTTGGATACTGATGGCCTTAAATTGGCAGCAGAAAGAGGTATCTCTAACCTTGTGGTAGAGATGGATTTTGCGACTGCAGTATAGCTTCTCCAAAGGTCTAAGACCCCTAGCTTTCATCCTCTTGCTGGAGTGCTCTCAGACTGCAGAAAGTTTGTTGAACAACTTGGAAATTGTTGTGTAAATCATGTTTACCGTGAACAGAATTGTGTGGCTAACAGTCTAGCCCAGGCGAGCTACAACGGTGATATGGGCGTATGGCCTCTTGACCCTACTCGAGCTTGGATTGGCACCTTATTAGCTGACGTCATGATGGGGGTCTCTATGACCCGCTAGATTGGCACCTTATGGTATTTAATGGGTATTGCCCCCCGTCTATACTTCATAAAATATATATATTTATAACGTATAGTTGCGTGGCTCTACTTTTGAAATATTTTATTTATGGGGTATAGCCACGCGCACGGCGATACTCTTCTAAAAAAAAGTACACAAAAAACACGTATCACTAAAAAGTAGACAAGTGTGTTTTACAAAATTTTCAACAATCCACCAAAAAAGTCACGTATTATACACAAATACTCACAAATTATTTAATAAAAATAAAATATTTTTAAATATTTAAATAATAATTGTTCACTAAGTAAATGATAACTAAAACATAACAACTAAGTAACATAATTAAAAAAGAGAATTTCAGATTATGCTATTTAATGGGTATAGCCGCGAGGTTATACTGTTTTAAACAAATTCTATTTATAAAGTATAGCCGCTATACGTTTGAAATATTCTATTTATGGGTTATAGCCGAACGGCTATACTCTAAAACAGGCGGGTTCTTTCTAAAAAACTATATAATAGTATAGCCGCATGGCTAGACTCCCTAAAAAAAAAACTCCCTTTTTTATAATAAAAAAAAATTAATAGTACAGCCGCGATGTTATATTGTTCCTTTAAATATATATATATACAGTCCTCTTCTATTGAGGGATTCCTCAAATAATTTTATTTGAGGGACGCCCTTTAGAGTACCCTACAATTTTTTTCCCAATGATCCAAACCATCTATCTTTTAGGTCTTCATTCATCGATCATCCTTACAAAAAATCAGACAAATTGGAAACCATTTTGACATCCAATTGTGTCTTACAAAATCAATGAACGCGGTACTTCAAGAAAATGATAAAATTTCAATAACTTAATTGAGTGGTCAAATGATATCGGATTCAAATGATTTTTTGTAGAGATGATCTTTGAATAAGTATCTACAAAATAGACGGTTTGGATTAGTGACCTACAATCCGGAGTGAGGCCTACAAGGGGTGTCCCTCAATGGAAGCTCTCTGTATATATATATATATATATATATATATATATACAGTCCCCTTCTATTGAGGGATCTCTCAAATAATTTTATTTGAGGGACACCCTTTAGGGTCCCCTACGAATTTTTTTTCAACGATCGAAACCATCTATTTTTTAAGTCTATATTCATAGATCATCCTTGAAAAAAAATTAGACAAATCGGAAACTATTTCGATATCCAATTGTATCATACAAAATCAATGAACACGTTACTTTAAGAAAGTACTAAAATTTCAATAATTCAATTGAGTGGTCAAATGATATCGGATTCAAATGATTTTTTGTATAGATGATCTTTGAATGAGTATCTACAAAAGAGACGATTTGGATTAGTGAAATACAATACAGAGTTGGCCCTACAAGGGTATCCCTCAAATAAGCTAATTTGAGGGATCCCTCAATGGAAGCTCTCTGTATATATATATATATATATATATATATTAATTTTAAATATCTACTAAAATCCTTTTTTTATATAATTATTTCTCCCAGAATTTCGTTTATCGATAAGAATATTAGGCCATTACCTGAGTCTTTATTGTTCATTTTTTATTTTTTACTTTTCCAGAGTTATTACCCGTATAAAAAATTTAGAACAAACATGTACGCCATAGTTGATCCTTGGCTCTGCAATCAAGAAAAACTAAAATAGATGAGATCGAACCGTTGTTACCTCGAATTCAAGAAACCTTAATTGTAATACAAGAAACCAAACTCCATTCCAAATCAATATTCAAATCTTAGCAGGACAAACATTAAAGACTGCATAATAGGATACCTGATCTAAACAGTTTTTTCGTTGTTTTTGCTCCTCTCACTTATTTCAATGCCTAAAATCAAAATGCTAATGTCCAGCGATTAACACCCTTTCTTGCTGGTTAAGTCAATTTAAAGGGTTTTCATTTCTAAAAGCAGAGAAGGAAAGTGACTTGGCCCATCAGCATACATGTTGGTGGGCCTGGGCCGAAGACCAGCCCTCTTTCTTCTTCCTTGTTAAGAAACACTTTTGACTCTGTCCAACACAGTACACTCCCTCAGGTAAAACGTGCAGAAATTTTGTTTGCAGATTTCTGAGAATTTCCTGGTACAAAACCCAGCTCTCTTCTTCATGCATACATGCAAGAGAGCTAATTGGTGGGCGGAGGAAACGAAGTTTGCTTGGTCACTTCTTTCTTCCTTCAAAAACCCAACACACTGCACTTTACTGCATTCAATTTCCAACCCAGCTACAGATTCTCACATAGTTGACTGTACCATTTTACTTCCTCTTTCTTTAATCGCCCTTTAAACCCAGTTTCCTTCTCTGTTTTTTTCCTAGTTAAGAGCTTCAATCAAATGCTCTGATGCCCAATTTTCCAGAACACTTATTTTTCATGTGGGTTCCAAGTTCCTACCAATTGCAATTTCGTAGACAAGCATAGCCGGCCAAAAAAACACCAAACCCAGCTGTGTTTTTGTATTTCAGGTTTGAAATGGCTAGCTGTTCAGAAGAAATGGATAAAGCCATTGGTGAGTCTGAGTTTCAATTTGATGCCCATGTTGCCCTTTGCCTTTGAAAAGGGCTTCCTGTTTTCAATTTCATTTCTTTTAGTCCGGTTTTGTGGCCTGTAGTAGCTTACTAGCTTTATTTTTCATTTTATGCTGTTAAATAGCAAAATTGCATCAAAACTTTCAGGACCTAAGGTACCACCTTGAGAAGGCATTCTTAGAGCAGGGCAGAGCCTTGTTGAAATTTGAAGCTCAATGGAATGATCTTAAGAAAGAGCACAAGAAAGGTCTTGAGCAGCATGAGGTCAACCTGCAGCAAATGGTATTCTTGTTGTTCACAACTTAAATTAATTTACTTTGGTTTTGCTTGGATCATGAATTTCCACATACATATGGTGCATTTCAATGTCAGTTTGAATGTGTGATCTGGATTTTTGAGTAAATATATTGCCATTGACCCATTGGAATGAGCCTTCTCATGAATTTTCTTTTTACATTTGTTCTGGTTGTTCCCGTACTTATTGGATATTCAAATAACAGAAAAGGGATTAATCGGAAACTCCTGTTGTACTTGTTAAAGGTTTTACATGGTTGTCTTTTCTATAGGTAACTATGGTTGAACTGAGTTTTGAGGACTTCTCTCCCCACACACACACACACACACACAAAAAAAAAAAAAAACTGAAGTTTGGAATCCCTCGTCTTATGAATTTGTATGTAGAAAACTAGAGATCACACCCTGTCTATCAGAAATTTATCTGAACATATCCAGTGTAAAGACACAACTGATCTACACTCTACCATAACAGGACTGTATTGATACAAGAGTGTTTAATAGGGTGGATTCACTTTTCGTGTGTATGGGAACAAATGTGTCATGGGTTAAACGTACATCTACGCATAGATTTTTAGTCCCTGTTGTAAGCTTAATATATGCCAGGGGTTGTCTAACATATGTATGGTAGATGAATCTGAATATCTAACGTGTTGTCTGCTTTCCACAATTAAAACTTTTAGCAGTAAGATTCAATCAATGGAAGAATATTTATTAGGCTTAATTACACATTTGCTCCCCAATTATGCTACGTGTCTCACTTTTCCCCTGGAACTCATTTCTCCTCCAAACTACACCTCCTGTTTCAAAATACCCCATTCCTTCTAGTCTATAGTCTTTTCCATTGACCAAGTTGATGTGGTCCCTACGTGGCAAAGTTTGATGCACATATTGGTCTGTCAACATCCTCTCTCTTCCCTCACTTCTTTCTCATCTCTCTCTATCTTCCTGCCTGCTATGCGTCACTCTCTTTTGGCTCCAAACACAGCCTCTCTGACCTTGCCCCATAGACCACCATTTCCAAGGACTCCCTATCAAATTAGTCCTCTCAGACTATTGTAAAACTTGTTGACTCTAGTGATGAGTTTGTGAATAACAGCTCAGGTGTTTCAACCCCATCAAGGGGATCAAAGAACGCTGAATTTACAGTCCTGAACATACTATCTAGCTTGGAAGGAAAGTGTCTTGGGGTGCTTGCAAAAGGGCCATTGCCATGGTAGCATTAACGTTGTTGTTTCTGTGTTCTCAAAGACGGATGGCCAGAACTTCATTTTCTTACCCATTGGATCTGCAGCTCCCCAAGATTGAAATAAGACACTGAGCGTATAAAATTGGTTTGGAAGGGTGTGTAAAATGCCTCAATATGTATGTATATATTAGCAAATTTTGACTTCAACTAGTTTCCATATTGTGATCATTCAGAGTCCTTAATTAGTGTAAATTCGTTGCATTAATAACCAAACTTGAAAAGTTTCCAGAAACAGGGGCAACAAAGAAATACAATGGTAAACAAAGCAACAAAGTACTAATCAAGATAAACTCCAAATATTAAATCTCCCACCCAAACAAAAACCCACCCTAGAAAAACGTGCGACAAGGTCAGTTAACCTTGTCAAGTAAACTGAGGCATCAAATCACATTTGAGAAGCAAGTGCAATGAGACTTTTGAACATCAAACTCTCTGTCAGGGAAGGTTCATCCTTAATTAGTTTTGGTGGAATTGGAAAAAAGGCTGAATATCTGTTTTAGGTAGATTTCTGTGATTTTGTTATCACTTTTTATTCTGTTTCCTTTTTGTGTTGGTATTAATGTGATAGAGTGGGTTACAGGAGTGATATTTAAAGGAGAGGTGAGGGAAGCAAAGGAAGATGGTAAGGAAGGGGTCTGACAGGGCTTTTCATGTGTGTATTTAAATGTTGATTTGTGGAATTTAATTGTTGATCAATACAATTATCTATCATTTCATTTCTCACCTTGCTTTCATGATCTGTCTTGATTTTTTGAAAACTGAAAACTAAAAACAATATTGTTATCAAATGGGCCCTTCATTTCCAAAACCCTGGATTTATTTCCAAGTTTTAAAGCAGGCTTATATAGCCGCACAAGTTTCCCTTCTCCACTTCCTTCTTCGGAAAATCATGCAAAGGAACAGAAAAAGTTTATGTTGCTGCTTAGAATAGTTGAAATCTCAAATAAATAAGAGCAAAAATCCGTACCTATGTATTTAGCAAATCAAGCACAGAAAAGAGCAGGGATGGTATAGTGTGGGGGCTAGCCCAGGTCATCTCAGGAAAAAAATATCATTTCTAGAATTTTTAGCTTTTTAGCCCAGCCTACTCCACACTCTAGCAGCACAGCTTCTGGTTTTCGTTTTCTCTCCTTCCTCAGTACTGATAAGCTTGTGAATAGTCTTTGTATCTATTAGTTGTTGGGTTTTGTATTTCTAGTTTTTGTTAGTTTCTGTACTAGTATATTGTTTCCTGGCTGTATCCTCTAGTAGTCTTTCCTCGTATGTATCATCTTGTAGCCTTTCTTCATTTGTGCTGTCTGTTGGGCGTGCCCTTCTTGATATGTGGTCTGTTAGCTTGTGGGCCGTGGGTCACTTGCTGTTTCTCTTGTTTGCCTTTAAGGTATAAGTTTGTCGAATCTTGTTATACATTGTTAATTAGACTTAATTAATAAATTTTGGTTATAGAAATACATTTATATCTATGCATATGCATTTGTCCTTGAGGAAAAGAAATTAGTTCAGCCCATCCTGCTTTCATGGCTCCATCCTTGGAAGAGTGAGACAGGAATATGGCTGAATCATGGGAGAGAATAGAGACGAGGGAAAGAGAAGAGAGAGATGAATGTCGCTGGGTGTTTGAAAACCTGAGGTGTAGTTTGAGGGGCAAAGTGAGCCAAAATGAGTTTCTGAGAGCAAAACTAGGAAGCTTTGTTCTTTTTTACTTCTTCTTCTTCTCTTTTCACATTTTCTTCTCCATTCTGTAGTTATTTGGCCTGGTTTTGTACTTCAATGCTAGTCTTGTCAGTTGCTTTATGGAGTTCTCCACTGCATTATTTGGTTGCAATTTTTTGTTTTCTGCATTAAAGTTATTATGTCTTGTGTTTTGTTGTCCGAAGATCTAACATGTTGTCTGCTTTCACAAAATCAAACTGTTAGCGGTCAAAGTCAATTGATGGAAGAATGATTTTATGGTGTTATTCAGATTACATCGATCAATGCATGTCTGTGTTGTATTCACTTTATTGTTCATGTCAAAATTAACCACCCTCCCATCTTTTAGGGCATCTCAGTGCCATCAATTGGGACAGGACACTTTGCTACTGCAAATCCAAATGCCGCCTTGTGGAGCAACTCCACTGCTTGGGCTTCTGGAAATGGTACTCCGACTGCTTGGGCTTCTGGAAATGGTACTCCGACTTCTCGGGCTTCTGGAAATGGTACTCCAAAACTTCATTGTGACATATGCAATGTTTATTGCGACACCAAGGAGGTACTTGATAAGCATAAATTGGGAAAAAAGCACAAGATGAACATGGATAAGTTGAAAGGCAAAAAACCCATCCCTGGACAAAATAGTAAGAGGAAAGCTGCTTATCAACCTGTAGAGGATTTGGAAACTAAGAGAAGGAAGGTTCTTGAAAGTGGGGCAGCACCCCATACTTTAAGGACTTGTGCTATATGTAATGTGGTCTGTCTTAGTGAGACAGATTTCAATAATCATCGTGCGGGGCAGAGGCATGCTGATGCTGTTGTTGCTATGGCAAAGAAGCATGCAGCCGGAACAAGTAGCCACCACCAGCCGGAAAGGAGATTTTATGGTGGAAATCAATAACTTGCAGTACTGCAGTGAGGCTATGAGCATCTATATTGATATTAAACTCTGAATAATGTATGTTTCTGTTCTTATACCAAAAAACATTTGTTTATGTACTTATTTAACTAATTGATTGGAAGGTCTTGAATGTCAACCCATTGAAACAAAAACGCCAAAAGTTGTTCCTTATGATGAGCAAGAAATTATCAAGATCAGATTCCCTCTTGAAAAGAAATTTTCACAAGGCATCCAAAGCCCACTGCACTGAGAGGTTTTACTTTTTGGGGTTGTTAGAATCCAAAGATGTTTGTTCTGTAAAGCACAGAAGCAGTTGTTCGAAAAGAACTTATTAGCCAAGCGAAAATCAAATACCCACAACCCCACCCATGTGTTTGGTTAGTGCACATTCACCGATTGACCCATTTGCCATCATAAATCATTAAAATTACCATTATATTTGTGGGGTTCAAAAATCTTTAGCTTTTGTAAATATTTCAAGTAGTAAATAAACAGGAAATATCTCAAAATGCAATATTTATTTTCCAATAAAAGCGATGTTGGGGTAACGGAAATCGGACTTAAGACCTCGGATGCTGAAATAAATGATCTAAAACACTTGAGCTACAAGTTCCTTTCATCTTCAAATCCAATATAAACTGAATTAAGCCAAAACCCACTAACAAAAAGCCAAGTTCCATTGAAACAAACCAAATATACTTTCCAAGTAAATCAAAACAAAACAAGAAAATAACAAAGTTACTACTAGAAATACATTTCTCATGCATATAAATCATAATAATATACTACAACTTTAGCTTTGCCAGTATTTATAGGGTGCGGGCTACAAATTCTCTGCAGCCGCCTCAACCTCCTCTCCTACAATTTCCTCACTTGGGTTTTTAATTTAATAATTAATTCCCCTTACACTTGTTACCCTGTCTTTTTACTTTTACCCTACTGCCCCTCCTCCACTGTCCACACACTCACAAAATCACACCAACCCAAAAAGTCAAAGTTGTCCCTGAACCCCCTCCCCACTAAACACACTTTCACATTCTCCAACACCCAGTCAAAAACAGCATCTAGTAAAAACACCACAATGGCGCCAAGAAAGGGTAAAATTGGAAAAACATATATTATGGCGGGAAAATCATAAATATGTGGACTTTCTCTTGTTTTTGTTCAGACTCTGAAGTTCTTCCCGGTGAATGTTTGACCGAACTGCCAATTGGCCGGAACAACGTTCCATGAGGTGGAAGTGCGCCTGTCACTGCCTCTGACCCTGAAAGACAACGATTGACCAACCAGAACGGCGTTTGACTGCCAGTTTTGACCCCAGTTACGGCTCATGCTCATCCAGCCAGTCTTGGATCCTTTCACGCTCACCCGCACGATATCCCCTGCACCCGCGACGTTGCTTACCAAAACCAGGTTGAAGTAACGGAAGCCGTTGATAGTGAACCTGATCCCTCCGCGCTTGCGGCATGGCACCCTGCGCAAAAAGTCAAAAAGTATAAGGGTATGTTCGTGATTTCGACCTGGTGAAAGTTTACGTGGATCGCGGACCGTGTTTTAAGGTGGGCGTCAATCAAATGCCCTTTTCCACATTGATCAACGGGTCTCGGACTTTTGGGAACCGTGCTGGGTATGGTCTTTGATTTCTACGTACAAAACTGAGACTTACACGCGCATATGATTTAGTAGTCGAAAAGGAGTACGTACGGTCCAGATCGTGCCGTAGACCAAAGACCATAATCCAGGGAAAAGCTAGGTTTGGTAGCTAATGCAAGTTTTTCTTTACAATTAAAAATCATACCAACCCTAATCGAGAATTTGACATAGTGTGTTATCAAATTGTCAATTCATAATAAATAAAGTTATTTGTACCACGTTTATTGATCACTCATTTATAATATGTCAAACTATCTAACATATTACAACTTATTTTGACACGAAACATTCTTCATCACATGATCATATAGAAGGAAAAAAAAAATGTAAATTATGATCATGCGCGTTACGAAGGTTAAGGCGCATGCTCTTCTAGTGGATAACAATAGGCCTAGAGTAAGGCCAAGGATGGCATATGGCAGCAGAGAAACTTTGATGAAATCTAGTAGCTTATGTTAAAACTAGAGTGTTTATTGTGAGTTAATTATTCATGTTGCCCACACTAGATTTCCTTTCAGCGTTTGGGACCAATTGGGCAAGAGCCAGACAGCTGAAAGTGACCAGTAAACGTCAAAGACTCGAAATTAACTAAACCCAACCACCATAGAAAAAACAAAAAAACAAAAAAAAATACGAATAACTAAAATCCAAGTGAGCTCTCTGTGGTGACACATGGTCAGTAATTAGATTTGATAGAAACCATGACATTCTGCAAAAAGCAATAAAGACCCAGACCAGAGTCCAACTCATTCTGTACCACAAGCCTGACCCACAAGATAGAGAAACATCACAACAATACTTTATACAAAAGTGGTCTAATTGATTTAACTTGTTTTTTTAAAAGCAAACCCATGTATTAATTTACTCTGAAAAATATCCAGAAACAAGATTTGACCTACAAACAGAGCATTAAAAGTGGTCTACCTAAAATCAATGCATTTAAGCTTGTTTTTGAAAAGTAACCCATGTATTAATTTACTCTAAGAAATGTCCAAATTGCTGAAACAGAATAATAACCAAAACTAAAAACAGAGCATAAAGAACAGAGCATGTGAGCTTTACTAACCTACGGTAAGAAACAGGGACAATTCCAGCTCTGTACTCGGCAATCTTGAGAAACATGGGCATGGCCAGGTCAAAGTGAGGCCTGGGAGGATTGCACCATCCGCCATTGTCGCTTGGTTGAGCAAAGTTTGGAGGGCAGAAGTTGGTGGCAGTGATGAAAATTGAAGGGCTTCCAGAGTGGCACCAGTTTGGGTCGTTTGCACACTTGATTTCAAAGCAGGCACCGCAGCTGAGGCCATTGTTGAAGAGGGCAGTGCTCAGTGCAGCTGTGCTCACGCCATAGCCTTGGCTGTAGAGATTTCCATATCCACAAGCCCCGCCTGAAAAATACAAGTTCTAGTTAAGTAATACTAAGTAAGCTAGCTTAATTAAGTTCTTGGCTGTAGATCTTTGACTGGTTTTGTTCAATTTTGCCTAGAAATATAGGGAATGCGTGCATTGAAAGAAAATGAGAGCGTTTTGACTTACCCATGGTGCCAGAGGCATCAGAGCCTCCGTAGAAGGTGGCATGAGCTGCTTCCCATGCACCCCCACTGTACACCCCTGGGATTCTTGCTTCAGCGACCCACATTAGTGAGATAAGTAGAGAGGCAAGGCAAGCAGAAACACTCACCACACCCATTTTTCTTTTCTGAAGTTTCCCTAGAAACAAACAGAAAGTGAGAGAGAAAAAGGAAAGAGAGAGAGAGAGAGAGAGAGAGAGAGAGAGAGAGAGAGAGAGTCAGTGAGGTACTGATTGGGTGAGGGATTAAAGAAGGGAGTGAACGACTACTTATGGAGGTGGCTTTAGGGGCAATATTTGGAATTTTCAGACTCAACCCATCATAAATGTAGAACTATAAATAAAATGAATTTCATCCCCACTCTCATTCTCTAACGCTTGTATGTCACTCTCTAATTGTATTGCACCTTGTACTGATAAGTGTGGGGCCTGCCTATGTTCTTCTCCAATTTCCCAATTGATGGGAGGTTGTGTTTATGCAAGCTCTTGTAGGCGAGTGTCGGTATCTTCACCTTTTTCTTTTCTTTTCTTTTCTCTTCTCTATTTTTCCTTTTTCCGGGAAAATTAATTTAGAGGTTGTTCAATTTTTCCTTTGCTCCACACCTAATGATGTTTAATACTCGTTTTGCATAGTCTTTTGTCAAGGCACGTTCTCACAACCCCCACACGATGTTTCATGAGTATCGCTTTTACGGAAGAAACTAACTAAAACCATGAATAAGATAGGCAATGCTGATTTGTCAAATTACGGGAGACATCCACAAATTATGTTTATTAGGCAAATTCGGATATTTTGTGTCGTAAAATTTGAATGGAAATGTTTGAGTTCATCGCTAACGTCATGTTCACAATTCATTCTTCTATACTTGAATTACATGTCTCTTCTTCTTTTTTATATCTGAATTATTGGTCTATTTCTTCGCTTTATGTATATGCTTTGAATAACATTGAAGCTACTATATGCCAACTTCATTTGTAAGGTCATGTGACATCACAGAAGAGGAGGTAGGGCTATTGGGCATGAAATGTAATCTTGAATCCTTAATTGGGTACACGAGAAAAGTAAAGGGGTTTGTTTAGATCTGGACTCAAAAGAGAGAGAGAGTGACTTTGAGTCAGTCTGAAGTTGAGGCGTGATCAGCGGCTGTGATTTGAGGACATTCTCTGGGGGCCCACACAAGATTTCATGGGGCACGGGAAGGATACACATATGCAATACAATCTAAAGCCCCACTAGCTAATAAGAGATCTAAGCGAGCATAGTGCACCAGAAAAGCGTGTGGGTGGGTGGGTGCAAGCAAGCAAGAGGGGGAGGGGGGTGGGGTGCCCAATGTAAAAAAAGCAGACACCTAATCCTAATGAGCAACGAGGCAGGGAAGGCCTACAAAACAAGAAGACAGTGATGAGAGAGCATCCAACGTGGGTTGTAGGACCCACTTAATCCCGTAATCAGCGGCCCATATACCCCGCCTGGCTTTAACTGTAAGTGGGGCCTAAAACACACAATAACAATATAATTAAGTTAATCTAAACCCTAAACACAAACAAACCTACTTCAATTAATCTCGAGCCACACCCTCACTCCAATTCCTTAATTAGAGTCGTAGACTAAACTCCATTATCTTTACTTCTGCCAAAACCCAACCTATATTTGCATAATTACATGCATGCATATGTGTTTTTTTGTCACCTTTTGTCCCACTTTAAGCTAACTTTCTTTAGCTGCATGCAACCTACACGGATGGCCCACCTGTAAAATAATCAGTATGGTATAAATTGTGAGCTCAAATGTATTAGTTTGCATATGTGATTGCATGTATTTGGAGTTAAATAATTTAATCTTTGAATTTTTTAAACGTAGTAGTTTATAAGTGATTGCATGTATTTAAAGTTAATTGATTTTGAACGATATAATATAAGTAGGGTAGGTTTTCCTATTACTCATAAAGTTTTTATTTCTTAGTTGCATGATTCACTGTCATTTTTCTCTCAATCTACTGTGCAATTATTATTACATTGGATACCCATTAGAAACTAGCTGGTGAATGGTGACAATGATTTTGATTACCCTACCCTTTATCGGTTTTCTCTCCTCCTTTTTTTTTCTAATTTTTTAGGAAGCTTCTCTGTTTGTCAACACATCAAACTATTTACATCAAAAGAAGGGGAAGGGTGGATTTTGTGGTAGACTTTGCATATGTTGCAAGAAAATTCGAATGAGATATAGAGGTCCAATTTGGGGCGGGAAGCTTACATTTTCCAGTGATCTTTTGTCATTATATAGAGCAAGAGAGGTGAAGTGATGCGACTTTTATATAGTACGTACGAACGCGTACTAAATATGTATTAGATTAATCAAATTGTGAATTAGATCTTAAAATATTGCATTAGTCATGTCATGACGATCCTTCGAATGTGGTATTTCTAGGTGTTTGTATCGAGTACCAATTCGTACTGCACCCCTTATAGTCCAAATGAGAATAAGTTTGAAGACATCCGATCCCAGAGTGCAATTTCTTTTTTTAAAATGGTCATTCAAGAAAAAGAAAATCCATCAATGAAAGGTACAAAGGAAACTTACTTACAAATTCATAAATTAGGATATTATCAAAAAATATAATCCATGGAACAAAATAAATATGAAAAAAATAAAATAAAAAATTGTGGTTTGGACCGCTGGGTCATCATTGGTGTGACATCCAGGAAATCTTTAGCTCCCCATGTGCATGCGATACCACTGTGATTGAATTTTAGATACGACCTCAAACGTGGACCAATAGCTAGTGACCACGTAGGTGGTGGGGTCGGGATTTGATGCATGCGGGACCAGCCTGACATTGGGTTCATGATGGCCTGTGATTAGAGCGTGCAGGTCACTCGCAGCCATGTGAGGCTCATCATTTTGGCCTGATTTATTCTCCAAGTCAAAAAAAAAAGGAGCCAGCCATCCACCGTCCATGTGAACCTGAATTTGGCTGTTTGCTTTTGTCTCGAGGGTTTTTATTAGTGGGTTTGGAAAATTGGATGTTCAGTGAACTAAGCTTGCTCATCATCTTGTTTAACATGTTTGTTTGGTGGGATGGAGATTAAAAAGATGAGTTTGGAATCTTGGGAAAGCATAATTTAGTTTGGATTTTGTCAGTTTGGTGGGATGGAGATTAAAAAGATGAGTTTGGAATCTTGGGAAAGCATAATTTAGTTTGGATTTTGTCACACTCATATATTTCCAAGATCATACATTTGGTTTCTTATAAATTCATAATTCATGCCTTTTAACTTTGAAGTAATTGTAGTTCAAAATCCTTAACTAGTTATAAATTCTCAAAATCTAAGAGTCCGTTTGATAATTATTTCAATTTTAGTTTTTATTTTTTATTTTTTGTGTTAGAGTATAGAGGAAAATAAAAGTGAGGATGAGAGGAATGAGTAATAAAAGTGAAAACAATTTGAAATAGATTTCAGTTTTTAATTTTTGTTTTCACTTTTGTTACTCATTCCTCTCATCAACTCCTCTCATTCTCATCTCTACTCTCATTCTTACTTTTATTCTCCATCTTTTTTCTCTAAACTGTAACACAAAAAATAAAATAATTATCAAACAGGCCTTAAATCTATTCGTTTTATGTTGATTCTCTTTTCAACGGTGAAAGAGTTTCTAAATTTGATTCCTTCACTCCCTATTGATTAAAAACAAAGGAATGAAAGATAGTTGTTGAACGAATTCTACTTTGAATTTTATCTTTAGAAATACATTCTCAAGGTGGATCTTTAAAAATAAAAAATAAAGAATTTAAAAGATTATATTATATCGTGGGATGAAGATCAATAATTTAATCATTCATTCTCTTGGAAGAAAAAGACATCCTATGTAGAACAAGTGTCTAATTTAAGCGATCAAACTTGCATATGGTTGATTCAATCTTTGAGCCCCCAATTAACAATGCGTTGACATCTTCTTTTGGCTTCATGTTATGTATGATATTATTAAAAAATATATCCAAAATTAACTATTATAATCAAAGGTGTTTGACCTATGCTATTGGAACGTTTCGATTTGGCTTGTAATAGGCCTAAGCATTTTACTTTGTATTTTCAACAAAGCAGTTCCTTAAATTTGTTGTTTACCTAAGGGTAGTCATACTTAATCATGTGTAAATCAATAAAAACTTACGTGAGATGACTTTCTTGTTACATGGTAGGATGAGTACACGTAACATATTATGTTTGTCTATTGCTCATTCGTTCATGCAATAAAGAAGTCTTCACTCAAGATTTTCATAAATTATCGAATACTACTTCATTATTTGTTTCTTCTTCGGAAATATTGGCCTTTACTTACAGATCAGAGATCTCAGGTTCGAATCTCCATAATATCATAATTGTGTGTGTGTGTGTGTGAGAAATCTCCCTCCTATGTAGTTTAGATTATCGTTTGTACTTAAAAACAAAAGAGTAAACTAGAATTAAATTTAGAAAGAAAGAAAGAAGAAAAGTGTTCATTTTGTGGCATCCATTTTCCAATCTCAATGAAGAATTGCTTACAACTTGCAGTTGGCTGCTGAATATGTCATAATACTTGCAATGAATTATACACCTAAAAATTGAATTGGGGTAGCCTTAATTATATAACCTTAATTAAAAATTTCAAAAATCATATTACCAATTTATCACAAGGGCTCATTGAATCTTTGAGTCCCCAATTAACAATGCGTTGACATCTTCTTTTGGCTTCATGTTTATGCTATGATATTATTAAAAATATATATCCAAAATTAACTATTATAATCAAAGGTGTTTGACCTACGCCATTGGAACGTTTCGATTTGGCTTGTAATAGGCCTAAGCATTTTACTTTGCATTTTCAACAAAGCAGTTCCTTAAATTTGTTGTTTACCTGAGGGTCGTCATACTTAATCATGTGTAAATTGAGTAAAACTTACGTGAGAGGACTTTCTTGTTACATGGTAGGATGAGTACACGTAACATGTTATGTTTGTCTCTATTGCTCATTCGTTCATGCAATAAAGAGGTCTTCACTCAAGATTCGAATTCTCACGGCATCATAGTTTTGTGCGCGTGTGTGAGAAATTCCCCTTCCTTGTAGATTAGATAATCACTTGTACTAAAAAAACAAATGAGTAAACTAGAATTAAATTTAGAAAGAAAGAAAGAAGAAAAATGTTCATTTTGTGGAATCCAATTTCCAATCTAAATGAAGAATTGATTACAACTTGCAGTTGGCTGCTGAATATGCCATAATACTTGCAATGAATTATACACCTAAAAATTGAATTGGGGTAGCCTTAATTATATAACCATAATTAAAATTTTCAAGAATCATATCGCCAATTTATCACAAGGGCTGCTTGCTAGGAAAGAAAAGAGAGAAAAGAACAAAATATTAACACAAGGGTAGGTTAAAACTAACTTCTCTAGCTAGGATTAATTGTACAAATTGCCACTTGAGCCGACTTTACTTTGGTAGATGACTTTAAAATCATGGAAATTTGTGGTGAATTTGAAGGCTCTCTTTCCACCACAAATTTCATGCTGATGTTGCCCTCATGGTTTATAGGCACTTATTTATGGGAGAACTGTCCTGGTCGTAATGGAAAATTCCAACTCCAATCTAGCCTTGATTGTTGGATTCAAAGTTAATAACTCCAGTCAGACTTGTAAACTGCAGTTTGTTGAGACAAATTAATGCAATTCCATGCCCTACAAGCATTTTTTTTCTTACTCACACACACAGAGTCTAAACGGCCGCCTTCTGTCCTGAAAAAATTTTAGGGGATCGAATTGCATCAAGATAATTGACCTCTAGCCACTGGTCTATGGTCTCTAACCCCATGAAAGCATGAAAAGCTCTAGAAGATGCAAAGGTTTGAAAGTACTTATGTTAAGCACGAGTAGAAATTTTATTAAAAATCACATCTTCCTATATTAACTCAGTCTAATGATCGTTTTCTTCCCAATGTATGTTACTAATACATGTTAAAAGGATGCTCTGTGTCCATTTGGGAATGGGGATGTGTTGAAAGGAGCTCCAAAGAGATCCTATCACATGTTATGTCACATTAACATATGGGATAGAGAATTCAAGAAAGATGGCTATATACCCATATGAATAAAGGGTATCACTACGTGTGGGCGAGAGAATTCAAGAAAGATAAACATATACAACCATATCCATGTGGGTAGGAGACCAGAGAAACTTGGCAAGGGCACAAGTAAATGTGCCCCCACCAAATATTTAGTTATTGCTTACGTATACGTCCATTCCTATCCTTATCTGCGATCTTTGCCTCCATGTGAGCTTCTAATCTGAAATAGATCCTTAATACATCATCTGGTTGGTCAAATTTTGAGGCCTATGTGGCCCATGCATGAAAAAGAATTTAAATAATTGAGGTCATGTATAATTCAATTAAAATTTCCTTTTTTCTTTTTTTCTTTTTTAAATTTTAATTTTTTTTTTGGTTGTTGTCAAAGTTAGAAAAGAGAAAGAGAATTTTCTCACACACACTGTCAAAGTGTCATAAGAGTTGGAATATGAGGATTCACATTGTTGGGCTGCTGGTTTGCAAAAGCTTACTAGAATGACTGAGTTTCTGGAACAAAGTCTTGCACTTTGGAATAAGTGGACGGGGGAGGAGGGACATGGAACTGTAAGGAAGTTTGACTAGAGCGAGAGTCAGTGAAGCAGGGCTGCTTTAGAAATGAACATAACAGACGAGGTTTACATTTTGACCCAAAAAAAAAAAAGAGAGGTTAAAAAGCTACATATATTCTCCAAATCAAATGTGACGGTGCTGAGGAATCTCATTACAGTTAAGTTGAATATCAATTTAAATAAATTTGTAATATTAACACACGAATTAAAAAGAATGATGGATTCATAATATTTTTTGCGTAGTTGGATTAGACGGTGACCCACTCCTACTAATGTCAATATTGTCTTTACTACTTATATATATATATATATATATATTGTATTTTATTATAAAACTTGAAAGTGTGCAGTTTTATCATAAAAAACATTGGTGTTATTAGTAGTTGAACTGCTTATTAGAAGTTGTATTTTATTTTAAGATGTGAATGACGGATGCTTAATCTAATTAAGATTGAGGTTTCAATTTAGAGCAAACCCTCATAAAGTTTTGGCTGGGAGTAATTAAGGTGGTGGGAGGGGCAAGCTACATGCATAATAAGGGGAAGTTCATTTAAGAAGAACTTGTCCTTGAATCATAATAATATGGAGGGGTACAAAATGATTGAAGGAGCTTCTTCAATTGGCCAGTTACCCAATTTTGGGGCCAAATTATAATTCGGTTGGGTGTGGTAGTTAGAACTTGAATAGTTCCCCACAGATTCAGGAAGTGTTTCCAAGTGAAAAAGAAATGTAAACCAAACAAAATCATGAACATTATAATGCTCAAGTTCGCATGCATATTGTTGGTTGGACAGAGGGACCAAATTTCCCAAATATAGCTATTTTGCATAATCACTCTTTATGCCCATATTCAAAACTAATTGTTTGCACCTTTACGCAATCTCCATGAGAAAAAAGCCACAAGTTTCTCAACCAAGCAAGCAAATAGGCATCATATCCAAGACAAGAGAGCCAATTACCTTTTTTTTTAAATTAAAAAAATCCTGAATTCTTTTTATTTTGTTATATATAAAACAGCAATATGCAGGTGCAGCTAGCACCATCATTCACTATGTCTGTCCAAATATCACATGGCCCTTTCTTTCCTTTTCTTTTACAAAATGGCCAAAGTAACTTAGATTCTTCTTTGCAATATAAAAACCAACTACCACAACAACCAACTTAACTGCCTCTTATATTATCAAGATTCTTCTTTCCAAAAGCAAGATGGGGAGGTAATAATTAATCAGTTTTAGTGTCTTAATTAATGGGATTTAATTTGCTTGGTGATGAGATTATGTGGGAATCACCTACCGCATGCAAGCAAATTGCACAAGACAATCCGTGGACAAACCGCCACCATCATTTGGCCCTTCACCCAGCTATTATTCATTTGAAAGCATTGAAAATAATGAATAAAATTGATTCTTCTCCAACTTTACCAAGTGGGTCTCAATAAGTTTATACTAAGTAGACACCTAAGTAAAAGGTAATAATGAACAAGAGAGGCGCCAATTTACTCCAACTTTGATGGTGAGATTAGCCAATCTCCTTCAAATTTTTATAAAAAAGAGGTAAACATAAGCACGCGTAGCTACCTTACTAATAGGATGCTGGTCTAATGAAGCTTGGCTACCCAGTGAGAAGATTGAAAGAAAAAAAATGAACAAGGCTAGGTACGTTGGTAGAATGAGACCCACCATCTGCCGCAAGCTCTAAGACCAAAATTAACTCGAAAAGTTGAAGATGAATCTCACATCATGTTAAATATGAATTCCAATTTGCATGGTTTGGTCAATTGACAAATCATCGTAAAGTAAATGTTGATTTGTGTGACATAATAGCTGATTTATTATTCAATATGAATCTCAATTTGCATGACTTATTCAATCGGTTACAAAGACATCAAGTCAAGGACAAAATGGGCATTAGAATGTCCATTAGTGAAAAAAAAATTAGCTGACCCATCAGAATGGCCATTAATACATGATCCTAAAAAATACATGGTTTATAGGAAGAGAAATGAACGCTTCAGATCCGGGGGTTATCCTTTGGATTCCGTCAGATCTTTGGTTGTTGGTAGATCTATATCGATTTATTCTTTTTTTGGCATATCTATTGTTTCAGATTTGGACTGATTTTGGTTGTGCCTTATCTAGTCAGGCTGCTTTTTGAGGTGTTGCGAGTTGGTCATGGTAGATCCACTTCTCATTGGTGCATTGAGGTCTTGGAGTAACTAGATAGCGCTCTCTATGTTATGCCTCGAAGAAAGATTAGCGACAGTTGGTTTTCCTTTTGTCGACGTTGTTTTAGTTTTTTATTATTATTTTGGTTTAGTTTTGTTGAGGCCCAAAAATTCAGGGATTAGTCCCAAGTTTAGTCTTAGCCCAACACTAATAAATTGATATAAAAAGAAATATAAGAAAAATTGTGGGACGCACCCACGTAAGCCATGGGCCATGCATCATGCCAAACAAACATGCGCAAAAGAATTAATATGCACCGGCCTTATAAATTCAAGCTCACCAACTTAATCCGATACTATTTAGCCCGATCATGGCTTATTGTGGCATGATAAACTCAAGCACAAGCATAAATGCCAAGCAAAGAACCACTATGCCAGGCCATGCTACAAGCTTAAGTGGGCCCAAGCCACGAAAAAAATAACCGGGGCTTGCTGAGAATGTTGTGGTATGGAAGGAAACAAGCGATCAAGGGGCCCATTGAGGGTTCGAGGAGCGGAAGTTTTAAGCCACTTGGGGGCATTAAAACTCAAGCCCGTTCCTCGAGCCCAAATACATGGGTTAGCATGAGAGAAAAAGGAAAAATGGTCCAATGCCTTAGGAGGACATCTAGAAGCCTGTCATAACACTTAGACCAGTCCACATCAATAGAATACCCAAAGCTAATAAAGCCATTTCCAGCAGCTTGACGAAACCTATCAAACGTTGGAAATAATAGCATAATAATCCAATAATGTGCTTACAAGCCCAACCCAGCGACTTCTGAAAAAGCTGGCATCGTGCTTCCTCCTTGTTAGAGTTCCAAGGTGGTCATCAAAGAGCCATTGCAGGAACCAAAGGAAATCCATGAACAGAAGAAGAATACCCAGCGGACAAGAGACTCCACCCATCTCCCGTTTCTACTGTAAGCACCATTTTGAAAAAACCACGAAGGAAAGCAAGTGGCGCCTCACCCTCATAAGGAGGTCTAGCCGCATAAAATCCTTGGGACCCCAAAGGGTTCCTTACCTAGGCACCTTGGATAGTCGAATTTCACCAAATTAGATCAAGTAAGAAGAACCAATGGAAAAAGGGAGAGAAAAGTTGGATAAAATTAGGATTCTTTTAGCCTATAAAAGGGAGCCTCTCCTACCCAGCAAAATTATGATCCATAGCCTGACCAAGCTTTGTCAAGCAACTGGGAATTTACTCAAGCCACCCAATTTTCTTCTTCGTTTGTTTCTCTTTTTCCCTTGAGATAGAAATCGTTCTAATTTTCCCCTGTCCTACTCTAAACCTTCGGTCTCTATAAGAAACTCATGCTTCTCTCTCTCTCAAATTGCTGAACTCATGAACGCTTAGCTCCCACTCGTGAACGCTTAGCTCCCATGCCACAAGCTCCTCAAGCTAAGCCATGAATCAATTTATTATGTTTATTCGGCTATTGGTGAAAAGAACCTAAGGGTGTTTTTTCTAAGGTTTCATCAAACCTTTCAAAAACTCTTTTGGGAACTTGGTTTCTGAACCTAGACACTCGGGGAATTTTTGTTCGTTTTCCTCTTACTGTAGTCCAGACCCATTCGTTAGGCTGCTGGAACAAAAGACCCCTACAAGTTTGTTTAATAAAGTCCAGATACTTTGAGTTTTTTTTTTCTTCCCATAATTCCATAAACTTAGTTGAGTTTGTTATGTGTTCTTAGTCTTTTGAAGAGACTCATGCCACTTAGCAACTAGTTTTTGTCTTTGATTTAACTAGATTAGATTTAGGAAAATTATGGCGGTTGAAAGAGGTTTTAGAAAAGTTATGTTCGAGTGTAATTCTTTCTAGATTGTTTCTACTTTTTGGCTAGCCCAAGTCACTAGAGAAGTTTTTACCCATAGTTGCTATATTGGTATTGGAATGACATCCTTCATAGTAGATGTCTTTTGTACTCTTTATTCTTATTGATCTAATAAAATTTTATCGTCTTATAATATTACAAAAAACGCGTGGTTTTCCCAATGAATGCTTTAGGTTTTGGACTTCAATTTTATTTGCTTTGGTAAAAAGATAGTTGAGAGAAAATCGATGATGAAATAGGACAATAACTATAGTGGCACAGTGGGTTAGCTCATATGATGTGAGCATGCAATTATCTTTGGATCGGAATAGACGGGGGGAAATTGATTGAAAGACTGCTAGGCCCTTTTGTAAATAATGAATCATCTTGCTTTATAATATAATAGGCCATGGGCTTGGGAAATGGACGTCTCTAGACACGGTATTTGGACTCACCCAACAACAGCCTAATGGGGTCAAGTGTCTCAGATTTATTGAAGATAAGAGACAAGATGTAGTTGTTTGATAGATTTAATCACATTGCTAGGGATGCAGCCTGCAGGCCCAAAACACACCAACAAAACGACGTAGTAGTAGTATTGACATCACTCTCATAAGGCTAAAAACATTCCCACGAAAAAATTATTAAAATTATCATTCTAATTCATTTCATTTCATTCTAAATCTCAAGATATATCCTACTTAAAGGATGGACTAAAATTGTAACAAAATTAATATCGGTTGCCAAAGCACTCTATTTACTATGGTATTACTCGCTAATACCAGACATCACATATTATACGTAAATGCAAATTTTTGGAGAATATGTAGAGTATTACTTGTGGGAATGTCATTTCTGTCTATGCGAGAGAACAACTTACCATAGTTAAGAAAATAAAACTGATGTCTCAAAATCCGTGGGTGAACACTTGAGAGCTCGATGAAAATTGTTTTTGCATTGAAGAACAAATGTGCATGTGGAACAACTCTGTTTGCGGCCAGTATGAAAATATGTTATCTTGTAAATACAACCATGTTTTATCCTTTAACCAACCAAATTATAGTCACTCTTTCACAAGAAATGTGAGAATACAAGGTAAACACTCCAATTAAGCATAATGAGAAACAATAACAAGAAATTGTCTAGGGCAGATCAATAAGACCAGTTAAAATATATGCTTGATTTATTTATCCAACTTTGATAATTTATAAACACAAATTGCCAGCAACTAATTAGCAGCTTAAGAAGACTAGCTACAATGGAGGCAGTGAAAAAGGAGGAGATATATGCCTTTCCCACACCACCCATGCCAAAAAGCAACCAACAATCCAGTTGCATATTTAAGAGTTCCTATGCTCGAAGAAACTAATGACAACCTGAAAATTAAATAAGGGTATATTTTGTGTACATGTATCCACGAGTTTTTACGTTGTAGTTCCAAGCAATTTGTTAGTCTAATTTGGTTTTTAATTCCATTGGTGTTTTTTCTACTCTTTTGCACTCTTAATTTCCTTTATCTTCTTGTGATTAAATTGGGGTTTGGAGATGGCTGTGTTGTGTATGTATGAGGTGTTTGATGGAAATTTGTGGGAATTGACTTCTGGGAAAGTTCAATTGCTGAGAGATTATGATGAACATGGGTTGTAACTCGGAACTTCTTGGTGAAGGTAGTAAATCAAATGTTTACCTCAGAATTTCACTGGACTCTGTTTGGTTTTGTTCAACTTTGTATAATTATTTATTGATACTTTGTGGTTTGGGTTGGGTTGGAGCTATCAAAAGCAAAAGGACAAAAGCAGTTTTGTTTTCTCAAGCTGGTTCGATCAAAAGATTTGATGGAAAATCATTTCCAAGAGATGATATATGGATGATTCTTTTTATATGTTTGGTAATATTGGGAAAGTAAAAAATTATTTAATTTATTTTTTTATGTTTGGTTTGTGTATAAATATAAAATAAATATAATATAAATTATACCCATTTTAAAAATATGAATTGAATAAAATAAAAGAATAGTCAAAGTGGTAAATTGTGAATTGGACAAAATGGTCATAAAAATGTGCATACCTTAGGGGTTGGAGAGTTTATTTTTCCCTAGTTTCTCATGTGTCAAGCAACTATTTTCCATGTCTCGACTTACTAAACATGAGAAATTATGATTTCCTATCCCAAGCTCCATTTTCCATGAACCAAATACACCGTAAGGTCTCATTTAGTTCAAAATTTAGGGGATTAGGAATGAGTTTGAAATTGTATTCACATGCCAAAATATAATCGATGGTCAAAGTAATAAGAGGGACGATGATTTTTCAAACACATTTTTTCGCTAAGCTAGACCCGTTTGCAAGCAAGCAATTATCTTTGGAAGACTGCACAATAGGCATGGGCTTAGGAAATGGCCGTCATAGTTTTTAGAGAACGTATTTGGACCAAACAACTGGATCAAGTGTACTTTCAGATTTATTTAAGATTAGAGATTTACACAAGATGCAGTAGTTTGATCACATTTCTAAGGGCTTCAGGCCCAAACACACAAATAAAACGACGTAGTAGTAGCACAACTCCCATCCACTGTACCAGGCTAGCAACAGCAAGCAACAAGAATATTTCTCAGGCAGCACATAAAAAATAATATCCCCATCACACAAACCCGTAGCAGAAAAAGTTCCTATCCAAGAAGAACGTCTCTAATGGAATGCAGCTCAGATGCAGCATCACTGATATTCTTCAGACGGTCCGTTGGAGATTCAGCAGAGCATTCAATTCCAATTCTAAATATTGAATTCAAGCACACCTCAATCTTTTGAACCCTTCTCTCGTTGGTGCCTCCTTCAAAAAGTGTTGAATCTACAATCTCCATAACTCGATTAGGGAAAGCCATTTTAACATAAGTATGAAGGTTTAGGTCCCCATTAAACATGTCGTCGGTGGGTCGCTTTCCTGCGAACATCTCTAACAGAAGAATACCAAAGCTGTAGACATCTCCATTTGTTGACACCTCGCTTCCCATACCGTACTCTACCATTGAAACATCATAAGATATTATCAGCACAATTGTTAGTAAAATAGCCAAACTTTGTAAGATTTAAAATGAAAACAAGGACACCACTTACCTGGAGCAGCATAACCAACCGTTCCTTTTATTCCAATGGAACTTGTGTGATTGTTGGAAACATTAATACCAGTTTCTTGGGAGAGAAATCTTGCGAGTCCGAAGTCAGAAACATGTCCAGTCATCTCGTTGTCCAAAAGAACATTGCTTGGCTTGAGATCACAATGAACTATCTGTGTTTCGCAATGATTATGAAGATAATCCAATGCACAAGCAACATCAATGGCAATCTCTAGCCTTTGATCTAGATTTAAACTCTTGGGTCCCTCTCTTACCTCTTCAATTTCAGTAGGAGGATGCAGCCACTCCTCTAAGCTTCCTCTGTCCATGTACTTGTAAACCAGAGCCTTGAAGTCATTACCATGAAAGTCAACACTTGAACACGCAGTTATAATCTCGACAAGATTTCGATGCTTGATGTTTCTTAAAGCCTCACATTCGGCCATGAAACTCTTCGATGCTCCATGGCGTAACAAGTTGAACACCTTCACAGCAACAAGTTGATGTTTATCATTATCATCAAGAATTCCTTTGTACGCAGACCCAAAACTGCCTGCCCCAATCAAATTAGCCGAAGAGAACTCGTCAGTAGCTCTTAGAAGAGTAGCATATGACACTTGCAAAAAATGGTTCGCCAATGTGCTCAACGGAATCTCTTTCCTTTTCCTTCTTGACGAACAGAGGAAGAAATAGGACATCACCATAACTATTCCAAGAAGAGCAACTCCGGAAAGTACTAACGGGATTATTAATTTCAAGCTACGAGATAATCCTCCTTTTCTGGACTTGCACTTGGGCAGTTGCAGATCAGCAATACCTCCACAGAGCTTGGTGTTGCCAGTAATTGAAATCGCACTTGCATTTTTAAAAGCACCTCCTCCAGTTGGTACCGCTCCCCAAAATTCATTGAATGATAGGTCTAGTTTCTTCAAGAAGACAAAGCCCCCTAAGAATTTTGGAATTTCACCCGACAAATTGTTGCGAGAAAGGTCTAATTCTCCTATGGCTTTCAACCCAATCATAGATGAGGGAATAGGCCCCTTGAAGAAGTTGCCTTGCAAGTACAAAACTTCTAAACTCTCACATGAACCAAGGCTACTAGGAAGTTCTCCGGATAACATGTTATTAGAAACGTCCAGTACACCTAGACTCTTCAACTTTCCAACCTCCATCGGAAGAGAACCCGTAAGGTTGTTCATCGACAAGTTCAAAAGCACTGATAAGGACGGGAGGCCAATAACTTGTTGAGGTATTGCGCCACTAAGTTTATTATTAGATAAATCCAATACTATCAGCTGTTGGCAATCTCCCAAGCTTGAAGGGATGACGCCTTTAAGATTATTTCCTTGTAAGAAGAGTCTGTATAACTTGGTTAAATTTCCTAAAGAGGACGGAATGCTTCCTGATAATGCATTCATAGAAATATCTAATTCCACAAGGCTTGACATCTTCTGAATTTCAGTGGGAATGTTACCCGTCAAGCTATTTCCCCCCATTGACAACGACTCCAAGTTGACCAGATTCCCTAATTCTGTTGGGATACTTCCATGTAGTTGGTTTCTGAAAACCCAAAACTTTTCAAGCTTGGTTGAAAGATTGGATATTGATGTGGGCAACGTCCCTCCAAAATTGTTTTCACCCACCAACAACTGTCTTAACTCTGTGGCATTGGTCAAGTCCGAAACGAAACTCAAGTCACCATCTGTACCGCTTCCGAGATGATTCCATTCAATGAAGAATATCTCTAGGTCTTGAAGATTTCGGAAATCTGGCATCTGACCTGTGAAGTTGTTAAGTTGCATTTGTAGTAATCGCAGACTTGTGGCATTTGATAGTGAGAGAGGCAAGGATCCAAAAAATTGGTTGTTAGCAATGCTAAAGGATTGGAGATTAGGAAGAGTTTTTCCTAAGTCTGATGGAAGCCTCCCTTGAATTTTGTTACTTCCTACTCCAAAGAAACCAAGAGCAGAGAGGTTATAGATGGAGGGAGGAATGGTACCAGTTAACTTGTTTGCACCCAATGACAAATGTGTTAAGTTTTTCAATTGGCCCAGAGAAGTAGGGAGGCTTCCCACCAAGTTATTTTGTGTTGCAGCAAGTACCTCGAGAGACGAAAGGTTTCCCAAGGAAGGAGGGATCTCTCCAGTTAAATTATTAGCTTGTAAAACAAATTGTTGAAGCTTCGACAAAGAGCCAAATTCAGATGGAATTTTACCCACCAACCCGTTGAAACCGATGTCCATGAAGATGAGGTTGGAGCAATATGATATGTTGTATGAAATAGGGCCACTAAATGAGTTGTTGTGTAGATATAGTACCTGCAATCTACGCAAATTCCCAATTTCTGGAGGGATTTTATTGCTGAAGCTGTTGTTTTGGAGTCTTAGAGCCCTTAGGAAACTTAGATTTCCTATGTGTGGGGATAGGGACCCTGCCAGCTTTTGAGATTGGAGGTCTAGCCTTGTGACCCTTTGTTGGTGTCGTCGACTGCAGGTGACACCGTGCCAGAAGCAAAAGTGAATGGATTCATTCCAGGAGCTCGTTACATTATGAGGATCTTGCTTTATTTGAGCTTTGATGGCTAGCAGTGCAAGCCTATCGGTCTCGTTGCCTCCCATTCTCAAATGCATGGAGCAAACGAACAATGCTCCATTCACAAGTGAGTATGTTAATAAAATCAGTTTCAAAACCAAAACCCCCATTTTGAATTTGTTTATCAGAAGCGGGTAATATTATATTCCCATTTGATTATGAAGGCATGGCAAACTGGTTTATAAGATTGAGTAATGCGCTTAACTAAGTCCCAGTCATTACGATCAGCCACGGTTGACTTGCTTTCCAAAGACACAAAACTTTGACTTGCTTCCATTAGTCACTTGCAAAGAATTAGCCATAAAGCAACAATACATTTCCACCAACGTGTGGTTGAAGAAATACGTACGTTGATAAAGGCAAGTGGTTAATTTCTTCTGGCAACAATCATACGTTGGTTTGCTTGAATTCAATTAAGCGGATTGTGTTATAAAAAATAATAGTTTTTCTCTTTCCGTAAAGTCGAATACAAAATATTTATATTATAAATAACATATAAACAAATTGGAAAGTTTTGAAGGTATAATGAAATTGAACAAAATAATAGGTAAGTAAAAGGAAAATAAATAACAAGTAAGAAGGTGAGTTTGGTACGGTGAAGCACGTCAAAGACGCTGTCCTAAAGCCTTTGTAGCCTCCCTATGTGCAGGTACTGACGGTCTACAAGACTCCAAGATACGACCCCTTGTACACAAACTCAAGATCCGCTATGAGCACATTCACAGACAGATATAGGTATCCAAGTCACATAACCATTGCCCAAAATAATAATAATATAAAGTAGAGAATATATGTAAAAGTAGACAAGGAGAGAATTAGAATGTGTATGTGATATTCTGATAATGTATTGTGTGTTATTGTGTGTATTGTGTGTATATGTGTGTTTCTGTGTGTTTCTCAAATGTGAAGGAGGAGTGGCCTTTTATAGGCATCCAAAAACATGTAACCTTCACCAACCATAAAAGTCCACCAACCATAAAATTAAGGCATTCACCAACCAGAAATAAAACCTAAATATTAAATATTTATAACCCCCATAATAAATAAAATAAAACAGCCAAAATAATTAAATAAATAAAATGGTTAAATTTTTAAAACCTTTTAAAATTCCAACAATCCCCCACAAGGTTTTCAAAATTTTACCATGACAAAAAAAAACTGTGAAAAATATATAATATATATATGGGCAATATAATACTATGTAATAGGTGTAGGTGCCTTCCGGGCTTGAACCTTCACTTAGTGATGATAGTCTCCATTTGAGGAACCTGAGTGTACATAGTATTGAACTCGGCACCTTTGATCAAACTTCAACATATCCCACACATAGTATTAGTTGAGACTTGGATGCGGGGTAGCGCTATTTATGGCCATGCGCTAATCTTGATTCTCATGAGAGTTACTAGAGAATAGCCCAATTCTCATAGTCGCGGCATCACGACGTCTCTCACTTAGGTGAGTTCTCCAAGAGTACATGTGACCTGCACCCTGCGGGAGTTTGCCCGCCTCGAAACTCATTCAGGGATAAATCCCTTCCTAACGTCACATAAAATAGCACTTTTGCCTTAGGGATGAGCAGAAGAATATCTCAAGGATATCTCCATAGTTTTATGAGTGCTATATGAGTCACGCAATATGGATTGTTTCTACCACATTGAACTTCCTTCATGGGATCTCCAATCACAGAAGTTGGGTTACCTCCCTAGGTGACTCCCTTATGGGCTTAAGCACATCCCCCTCGACATTTTGCATTAATAGCCTCCTCCACGAGGCATGCATATCAAAACTAGCCTTCACAAGGCATATATAATGTAGGTCATGTCTTTGTTCTCCATTTTAGCGTGCTTTAAACCTGCATGTTATTAAAATATTTCCTACACAATCTTGCACACAAATAATTAATGGATTTCACCTCAGTATAATTGGAAATTAAATACGCATTGGTATACAGTTAAGTATAATGGAAATACATCATACATTAAATCTTCTAATCAAGAGTACCTCTCAAGTCCATGAAACTTTGAGTACACCTGCTACCACTTATGAACAACAATATAACAATTAATTCATTAAATAAATTTAACTATAAACACTGAGTATTTCAGGATACCCTTACTCCCTTTTGTGCACTCCAAATGGTTGAAATCATGATCAAATATCCAAGTTGAAATTGTATCTTGTCGATTCTCAATATGAACCTATAAGACAATAAGAAGTCTCTACCAAAATTTTATGCCAAAATCATCATTAGTTGCAAATATTTTTGTATCAAATTGAAGATAAATTAGTCTCATAATAAACTTGCATAATGAAACAAATTTCATACAGACACAGTATGTTTGCCAATAAAATATAAAAAGAATTATGTCACTAAATGAATCTTTCCCATGAGAGCATAAAGAAATTGAAAACACACAAAAATATGGGAAAGAGAGAAGGAAATGAATCTAATATTTTCCAGTATAAAAGCAAAAATTGCTTAATGTTACTAACAAATTAAATTACAGTACTAAAGTTCCCATTTAGGAAAATTCAACTTCCACAAATTGGTCCACACGTTTTAAAATAAAAATATTAATAATTATCAAAACGCAAATAACATAAGCATTGAGCGTTAATTAAAATAGAATAAATCTGAATAAAGGAGATATGAAAACTTATATAATAAATGTACAAAATAACTTCAGTTTTAAAGAGGTAATCAAATCACTCAAAAACTGGAATATTAAATTTTAAAAAATAAGTATTGATATTAATTTTGTATTTGAAATACCCACAAAAATTCCAACAAATACCCACATAGTTAAGGAAAAACTCAACCCCCACAAATTAGGGAATTCTCAAAATATATGAAGATTGTACCAAAATTTATTTAATTTTAAATTCATAAGATATGTACTCACAGTCATCTTGATAGTCATTGTAAATATAATAAAACCATCGAAAGCCTCAAAAGAAAAAAATGCCTCAAAAATTTAGGGTTTGAAAGCCTTACACCAAAACTCAAAATTAATGCCACTTACAGTGATATAATTTATTATTTCATTTCAGTTTTCTCAGGAGGATTCCACAGTGTACACTTCATGGCAATTAACTCAATGTGACATCTGTCAAGACTTTATAATCAAAAGAACATTAGTTCACTCAATATATTTGTATCAAGATTAACTCAAGTAACTAATATGAAGGATTGCACAATCGAAATATATAGGTGTTGGCAACTTTAAAAAGAATCCAAGGCATTAAAACAAAGATGTAATTAAATTGCATAAATGATTAGAACATTAAAGGCAATAATCACCTAACAATATCAACAATTTTACTGCCAAAATAAAAGCTCTAAATGTCATGAAATTGACATTAAAGTTTTGAAACTAAAGCTGCATAAATTAAAAAAAGAAATAAAATCTCGTAATTGAATGTGAAATGCAAAAGCTTCCAAAAGAAGTTAAGAGCAATTAACTAATTCTGGAATCAAAAGGAGCTAACGTCCAAGGTGTTAAAGTGATACATTTATCCTACAAAAAACTGTAGGTTTTTCTCCCAAATTCAAAGCAATGACAGCCATCAAAATAAAGAATAATTAGGCTCAATAAAACTTGCAATAATATCACATAAACTCTCTGCACGTTTTCGCAAAAATTAATAGATATAAATAAAAATAAGAATCAATATAAAAATTGAATACACAGATAGGCCAGATCTAAAACTGACGCAATATTAGATTTTGAATTCAGAATTAAACTTAAAAAAAAACTGTTTGCACCTTTTTTCTTTCAAGAATTTGAAACCAAAGTAAGTAGTATACTACACAGATTTGCAAGGATGCAACAATTGAATATTCAAATCAAATTTATCTTCATAAAAGAAAACTTAATTGTCTGTTGACCAATAATGCTTTATTCCTTCATAATGCATTAAACCACATAAAGATAGTGTATAAAAACCCAACATTAAAACAATAATTTCAAACACTAAACTTTAGTGCTAAGAATATATTATAATTGGTTCTTACGTTGGTATGAAGGACTTCCAAAAGTAAGAACAATAAAATGACATTAAGTCCAACAAAAAATAAGGGACCGTTATATAAAAGAAGATTGATGGCAACCAAAATGAATGAAGGCAATGTAAAAAGGCCCAACACAATAAAATCAAATATATATACTTGTTCTAAATATATATATATTTGCTTTGAAATTTCAATTAAAAGGAAAAAAAGATCAAAGATTTTGAAACACTTCAACGTTTCGGTTTTAAACACTTCAACCATTCAATATTGGATGTTTCAACGTAAATTAATTAATGAGTAATAATAAAGTAATCCGTAATGAAACAATAGAAGCTATTTAAAACAAACAGTAGCTTAGAAAAACATAGCTCACTTCAATATATATATTTTCCATTATTTCAATGGTCATTAATTAGCTTTTGAATGCTATTAACAATTTTAAGATTCTGAAATATATTTTAAAA
>NC_047655.1:5346777-5350486 GCF_902201215.1 Prunus dulcis | reverse complement strand
TTTGGAGGTCGTGGTCCCCATGGGCCCGTTTGACCAGGGTTAGGGTAGTTTGACCCTTGGTTGACCGTGAGTCTCCCGGAGTAATCTCACCTTCCCAGGGGGATTATCCGGTGCTAGACTATTGTTGGGATTTACACAATATTAGAATTACTATATAGTTATATATGTTTGTACAAGGGTATAAAAGAGTATAGAATGTCAGTTTGGAGTGCTATACGCACTACCTTAAGTACCTCCCCGGATTTTGGATTCACTACGAGTACCACCAAGTGAAAGTTAGGTCCCACGTGGCGTAGGTTATCCGGCGTGTGGACAGACCCCATACATGGCGTTGGTTGTACCGGCGTATGGGGAGATTTGTGATATGATGTTCAGGTCTCACGTGGCGTAGGTTATCCGGCGTTGAGACAGGCCCCATACGTGGCATTGGTTGTACCGGCGTATGGGGAGAATGTGAGATATTGTGTTGAGGTCGCACGTGGCGTAGGTTATCCGGCGTGTCGACAGACCCCATACGTGGCGTTGGTTGTACCGGCGTATGGGGAGATATGTGATATGATGTGCAGGTCTCGCGTGGTGTAGGTTATCCGGCGTTGAGACAGACCCCATACGTGGCGTTGGTTGTACCGGCGTATGGGGAGATATTATGATAGTATGGTATGGTCGCACGTGGCGTAGGTTATCCGGCGTGTTAACAGGCCCCATACGTGGCGTTGGTAGTACCGGCGTATGGGGAGATTTTGTGAATTACAGAGAAAAGAAATAAGGTATTGCCTATATGTGGAATTGGGTTATATGGAAGAACTACGTGTGGCTTGATCCCTCAAGTAGGGTACGTAGGCAGCCTAAGCGTGTTAGGTGCAGCCGCAGACTAATGTTAGTCATAGTTGTTATTTGAATTCATTGTTTGCCTTGTTTAAGGCATGAATTGATTGTTTAAGGCATGAATTGACCTGTTAGCGTGTTTTGTAGTTCGTTGAGAAATATTGGCAGGCCGAAGGCCATTGGTATGAATTGCATGAAAAATTATTGTGCATGCTGCCAGTTGGGAATATTAAATGCGTTTATATGCAGGTATAAATTTTGGGAAATGTCCAATTTATAGAGGAGACTCTGCCGAAATTTCGGCAAAAGTCTTGGTCTTTAGTAAGCGGGCCCGGCATCGGGGTGATGTCAGGAATTCCAAAGGATTTGTCTCGGGTTCTGGGAAAATTCGGGGCGGGTCCTTTCAAATACCACATAAATTAGTCGGTAGGTTTTATTTTCAAACACTAGCAGTAATTTCCCAAATGTTAGCAACAAATTATAAACATATAAATGTACCAACAATATTTAAAGCAGTTGAAATTGTATAGACAATATGAAAGCTTCAAACTGCATCTACCCAAAATAAATCGTAATTTTCATTTTGAAAATCCAATACAAATGCAAAAGTTTCAGTCGAAGAGTTAAAAGATATTAAAGCTAGGAATGCGGGAAGAAAACAACTTTAACTTACAAAGGCTTTAGATTGTTATAAAAAATAATAGTTTTCCTCTTTCCGTAAAGCCGAATACAAAATATTTATATTATAAATAACATATAAACAAATTGGAAAGTTTTGAAGGTATAATGAAATTGAACAAAATAATAGGTAAGTAAAAGGAAAATAAATAACAAGTAAGAAGGTGAGTTTGGTACGGTGAAGTACGTCAAAAACGCTGTCCTAAAGCCTTTGTAGCCTCTCTACGTGCAGGTGCTGACGGTCTACAAGACTCCAAGATACGATCCCTTGTACACAAACTCAAGATCCGCTATGAGCACGTTCACAGACAGATATAGGTATCCAAGTCACATAACCATTGCCCAAAATAATAATAATATAAAGTAGAGAATATATGTAAAAGTAGACAAGGAGAGAATTAGAATGTGTATGTGATATTCTGATAATGTATTGTGTGTTATTGTGTGTTATTGTGTGTATATCAAATGTGAAGGAGGAGTGGCCTTTTATAGGCATCCAAAAACATGCAACCTTCACCAACCATAAAAGTTCACCAACCAAAAAATTAAGGCATTCACCAACCAGAAATAAAACCTAAATATTAAATATTTATAACCCCCACAATAAATAAAATAAAACAGCCAAAGTAATTAAATAAATAAAACGGTTAAATTTTTAAAACCTTTTAAAATTCCAACAGATTGTTATTGAACGAAAACAAAACAATTGTGTTACACAATTTGTTTTCTTCTCATAAGTCTTGTACACCACAGACTTTATGAAAATACGAATACATATATGATGATAACATATGGATATGATATAAGGCTGTAGAAAAAAGATTAAAAGAATAAGGCTTAACTGCTACAGTGCCTCTTGGAACATTGGTCAATTCTCACTTTATCCCTTCAAAGTTAAAGTGACCCACTTTGCCCTATTGACCAATGTTTCGTGTGTCACTTAACCACTTTCTGTCAGCGCCATTCCAAATTCCGTTAAAGTAATGACGTGGCAGGGGTATAATTGACAGGACCTGCCCTGAAATTTCCTCAGAAACTGGGACGAATCCCGTCTTATTACCGACATCACCCCGATGTCGGGCCAACTTACTAAAAAACGAGACTTTCTACCAAAATTTTAGCAGAGTCTCCTCTGTAAATTGAACAATCCCAAAAATTTCAACCTGCATAACCATCACAAAATAATTCCAACCAGCAGCATGCATTCCACATTCAATAGTATACACTAAATGGCCTCCGACCTCACAAGTAAAGCCTAACATGGGCAATAACAGAGCATCTATCGAATTTAGTTTACAAGAACAACCAGTTGAATAGAAAGAAATTACTCGAAACCTAATCTACTGATGTTCACTGTTCGGGGTCTCGAACACGGCTTGCAACTCTCCCTTGAGAGACTACTGTATGGGGGGCCACAAACAGAAAACATGTGAGTGGACAAAAACAAAGTTTGCATTCAAAACAACATAAGAACCCCACCGTGTAAAAATAATGCTCAAAACATGTAGATTCACTAACTTTTATTTAATGATCAAAACATTATTCTCCGAAACCCATTGAAACCAATCACTCTATCCATAAACTTTATTCATAAAATTTATACTGCTCCTTCCAAACCACTACATATACTTTAATTGATTTATACACATATATATATATATATATACATAATATTTATCACACTACTTAGGTACTGGGGAAACAATCCAACTGGGGGATTGTTTGGCTGGCCCGCAGGATTTCTAGTTGCATGCGTCTAGGGATGAGCAGTCCAACCGGGGGACGAAACTCTATAGCTCAGACGCCGGAAAATTTCCAACGCCATGTGTAGCTCCAATACTAAGTCCTACGCGCACAGACTATATCATCACACGTCGGAAGTTCCAACTCCACGTGTGATGATTCCTAACAATTCACAGGGTCTCACATGCCGAAATTCCAACGCCACGTGTGGGAAGCCTAGTAACTAGGGGATGGTACTTACATAATGTAATCATACATCTTTCCATATTAACCCATAATACTCAATTCCCATTTCCCCAAAATTTAACCTTCAAATTTCCACATCAAAATCCAATTCTCAATTTCATATTACTAATATCGAACTTATAAATTTCCCAATCCTTATTCCAAATATATATATATATATATACCAATTTCATGCATGTTCTTTCAATCATTGAAAATAGTGCATAAAATAACTGTC
>NC_047655.1:5322970-5346767 GCF_902201215.1 Prunus dulcis | reverse complement strand
AAGTAGCCTGTAAAATATGTTATTACATGTTTTTTTCCAACTTACACTCCTTTAGTTAAACATAATGTTATAAATTAAATCTCATTATATATATAAACAGTCTAACTTTGTCTACGCAATTTCAAAACCCGCAGCATCGCGCGGGCTTTCTTGCTAGTGTATACGATGACTGAGAGGACATGAGACGACGAGAGTAAAGAAGGGAAGTGAGGGATATGAGCTATCTAATTCAGCACACCTACCTACATGTTATTCGTTCCCTTCATTATTTCACCAACAATGAATATGAACTGATCAACTTAAATTTTTTGCTGAACCAAACAAAAGTAACATAAAAAGTCCAACTTTTTATACTGAATTAATTAAACAGATGAATAAAGACACCTTTATATTATACATGGGAGGAAAATCAATCATGAAAGATAGGGCAATAACTATATAGTGCCACAATGCGTTAGCTCATGTGAGAATGCGATTATATTTTTGTTGTTTTCAATTTTTGAATACAATCGATAGTCAAAGTAATAAGGAGAATGATGATTTTTCAAACACACTTTTTCGTTAAGCTAGACCCGTTTGCAAGCATGTAATTATCTCTGGAAGACTGCACAGTAGGCATGGGCTTAGGAAATGGCCGTCATACTTTTTAGAGAACGTATTTGGACCAAACAACAGGATCAAGTGTACTTTCAGATTTATTTAAGATAAGAGATTTACACAAGATGCAGTAGTTTGATCACATTTCTAAGGGCTTCAGGCCCAAACACACAAATAAAACGACGTAGTAGTAGCACAACTCCCATCTACTGTACCAGGCTAGGAGCAGCAAGCAACAAGAATATTTCTCAGGCAGCACATAAAAAATAATATCCCCATCATACAAACCCGTAGCAGAAATAGTTCCTATCCAAGAAGAACGTCTCTAATGGAATGTAGCTCAGATGCAGCATCACTGATATTCTTCAGACGGTGCGTTGGAGATTCAGCAGAGCATTTAATTCCAATTCTAAATATTGAATTCAAGCACACCTCAATCTTTTGAACCCTTCTCTCGTTGGTGCCTCCTTCAAAAAGTGTTGAATCTACAATCTCCATAACTCGATTAGGGAAAGCCATTTTAACATAAGTATGAAGGTTTAGGTCCCCATTAAACATGTCGTCGGTGGGTCGCTTTCCTGCGAACATCTCTAACAGAAGAATACCAAAGCTGTAGACATCTCCATTTGTTGACACCTCGCTTCCCATACCGTACTCTACCATTGAAACATCATAAGATATTATCAGCACAATTGTTAGTAAAATAGCCAAACTTTGTAAGATTTAAAATGAAAACAAGGACACCACTTACCTGGAGCAGCATAACCAACCGTTCCTTTTATTCCAATGGAACTTGTGTGATTGTTGGAAACATTAATACCAGTTTCTTGGGAGAGAAATCTTGCGAGTCCGAAGTCAGAAACATGTCCAGTCATCTCGTTGTCCAAAAGAACATTGCTTGGCTTGAGATCACAATGAACTATCTGTGTTTCGCAATGATTATGAAGATAATCCAATGCACAAGCAACATCAATGGCAATCTCTAGCCTTTGATCTAGATTTAAACTCTTGGGTCCCTCTCTTACCTCTTCAATTTCAGTAGGAGGATGCAGCCACTCCTCTAAGCTTCCTCTGTCCATGTACTTGTAAACCAGAGCCTTGAAGTCATTACCATGAAAGTCAACACTTGAACACGCAGTTATAATCTCGACAAGATTTCGATGCTTGATGTTTCTTAAAGCCTCACATTCGGCCATGAAACTCTTCGATGCTCCATGGCGTAACAAGTTGAACACCTTCACAGCAACAAGTTGATGTTTATCATTATCATCAAGAATTCCTTTGTACGCAGACCCAAAACTGCCTGCCCCAATCAAATTAGCCGAAGAGAACTCGTCAGTAGCTCTTAGAAGAGTAGCATATGACACTTGCAAAAAATGGTTCGCCAATGTGCTCAACGGAATCTCTTTCCTTTTCCTTCTTGACGAACAGAGGAAGAAATAGGACATCACCATAACTATTCCAAGAAGAGCAACTCCGGAAAGTACTAACGGGATTATTAATTTCAAGCTACGAGATAATCCTCCTTTTCTGGACTTGCACTTGGGCAGTTGCAGATCAGCAATACCTCCACAGAGCTTGGTGTTGCCAGTAATTGAAATCGCACTTGCATTTTTAAAAGCACCTCCTCCAGTTGGTACCGCTCCCCAAAATTCATTGAATGATAGGTCTAGTTTCTTCAAGAAGACAAAGCCCCCTAAGAATTTTGGAATTTCACCCGACAAATTGTTGCGAGAAAGGTCTAATTCTCCTATGGCTTTCAACCCAATCATAGATGAGGGAATAGGCCCCTTGAAGAAGTTGCCTTGCAAGTACAAAACTTCTAAACTCTCACATGAACCAAGGCTACTAGGAAGTTCTCCGGATAACATGTTATTAGAAACGTCCAGTACACCTAGACTCTTCAACTTTCCAACCTCCATCGGAAGAGAACCCGTAAGGTTGTTCATCGACAAGTTCAAAAGCACTGATAAGGACGGGAGGCCGATAACTTGTTGAGGTATTGCGCCACTAAGTTTATTATTAGATAAATCCAATAATATCAACCGCTTGCAATTCCCCAGGCTTGAAGGGATGACGCCCTCAAGATTATTTCCTTGAAAGTAGAGTTCGTATAACTTAGTTAAATTTCCTAAAGAGGCCGGAATGCTTCCTGATAATGTATTAAAAGAAATATCTAATTGCACAAGGCTTGACATCTTCTGAATTTCAGTGGGAATGTTACCCGTCAAGCTATTTTCCATCATATCTAACGACTCCAAGTTGATCAAATTCCCTAATTCTGTTGGGATACTTCCATGTAGTTGGTTTCTGAAAAACCAAAAAATTTCAAGCTTGGTTGAAAGATTGGATATTGATGTGGGCAACGTCCCTCCAAAATTGTTTTCACCCGCGATCAACTGTTTTAACTCTGTGGCATTGGTCAAGTCCGAAACGAAACTCAAGTCACCATCTGTACCGCTTCCGAGATGATTCCGTTGAATGATGAATATCTCTAGGTCTTGAAGATTTCGGAAATCCGGCATCTGACCTGTGAAGTTGTTAAATTGCATTTGAAGTAATCGCAGATTCGTGGCATTTGATAGTGAGAGAGGCAAGGATCCAAAAAATTGGTTTAAAGCGATGCTAAAGGATTGGAGATTAGGAAGAGTTTTTCCTAAGTCTGATGGAAGCCTCCCTTGAATTTTGTTCCTTCCTACGGAAAAAAGACCAAGAGCAGAGAGGTTATAGATGGAGGGAGGAATGGTACCAGATAAGTTGTTTGAGCCCAATGACAAAATTGTTAAGTTTTTCAATTGGCCCAGAGAAGTAGGGATGCTTCCCACCAAGCTATTTTGAGTTGCACCAATTGCCTCGAGAGACGAAAGGTTTCCCAAGGAAGGAGGGATCTCTCCTGTTAAATTATTAGCTTCTACAACAAAGCTTCGAAGCTTCGACAAAGAGCCAAATTCAGATGGAATTTTACCCACCAACCCGTTGAAACCGAAATACATGAAGATGAGGTTGGAGCAATATGATATATTGTACGGAATAGGGCCACTAAATGAGTTACGGTTTAGATACAGTACCTGCAATCTACGCAAATGCCCAATTTCTGGAGGGATTTTATTGCTGAAGCTGTTGTTCTGTAGTTCTAGTTCCCTTAGGAAACTTAGATTTCCTATGTTTGGAGACAGGGACCCTACCAGCTTTTGAGATTGGAGGTCTAGCCTTGTGACCCTTTGTTGGTGTCGTCGACTGCAGGTGACACCGTGCCAGAAGCAAAAGTGAATGGATTCATTCCAGGAGCTCGTTACATTATGAGGATCTTGCTTTATTTGAGCTTTGATGGCTAGCAGTGCAAGCCTATCGGTCTCGTTGCCTCCCATTCTCAAATGCATGGAGCAAACGAACAATGCTCCATTCACAAGTGAGTATGTTAATAAAATCAGTTTCAAAACCAAAACCCCCATTTTGAATTTGTTTATCAGAAGCGGGTAATATTATATTCCCATTTGATTATGAAGGCATGGCAAACTGGTTTATAAGATTGAGTAATGCGCTTAACTAAGTCCCAGTCATTACGATCAGCCACGGTTGACTTGCTTTCCAAAGACACAAAACTTTGACTTGCTTCCATTAGTCACTTGCAAAGAATTAGCCATAAATCACGCAGACGCTGTCATTGGATTGGAAGCTGATAGGGGCTTCACTCTCTCAATCACCCCATGACTTTTCTTTGGTCGGAATCACCCCATGACTGACTTACTTTTCCAAATTGAGACGACTTCATTTCCTTTGAGTGGAAACAGCCCCAGCAACAATACATTTCCACCAACGTGTGGTGGAAGAAATACGTACGTTGATAAAGGCAAGTGGTTAATTTCTTCTGGCAACAATCATACGTTGGTTTGCTTGAATTCAATTAAGTGGATTGTTATTGAACGAAAACAATTGTGTTATACAATTTGTTTTCTTCTCATAAGTCTTGTACACCACAGACTTTATGAAAATACGAATACATATATGATGATAACATATGGATATGATATAAGGCTGTAGAAAAAAGATTACAAGAATAAGGCTTAACTGCTACAGTGCCTCCTGAAACATTGGTCAATTCTTACTTTATCCCCTCAAAGGTAAAGTGACCCACTTTGCCCTCTTGACCAATGTTTCGTGTGTCACTTAACCACTTTCTGTCAGCGCCATTTCAAATTCCGTTAAACTAATGACGTGGCAGGGGTATAATTGACAGGACCCGCCCTGAAATTTCCTCAGAAACTGGGACGAATCCCGTCTTGTTACCGACATCACCCCGATGCCGGGCCCACTTATTAAAAACCGAGGCTTTCTACCAAAATGTTAGCAGAGTCTCCTCTGTAAATTGAACAATCCCAAAAATTTCAACCTGCATAACCATCACAAAATAATTCCAACCAGCAGCATGCATTCCACATTCAACAATATACACTAAATGGCCTCCGGCCTCACAAGCAAAACCTAACATGGGCAATAACATAGCATCTATCGAATTTAGTTTACAAGAACAACCAGTTGAATAGAAAGAAATTACTCGAAACCTAATCTACTGATGTTCACTGTTCGGGGCCTCGAACACGGCTTGCAACTCTCCCTTGAGCGACTACTGTATGGGGGGCGCAAAACAGAAAACATGTGAGTAGACAAAAACAAAGTTTGCATTCAAAACAACATAAGAACCCCACCGTGTAAAAATAATGCTCAAAATATGCAGATTCACTAACTTTTATTTAATGATCAAAACATTATTCTCCGAAACCCTTTGAAACCAATCACTCTATCCATAAACTTTATTCATAAAATTTATACTGCTCCTTCCAAACCACTACATATACTTTAATTGATTTATACACATATATATATATATATATACATAATATTTATCACACTACTTAGGTACTGGGGAAACAATCCAACTGGGGGATTGTTTGGCTGGCCCGCAGGATTTCTAGTTGCATGCGTCTAGGGATGAGCAGTCCAACCGGGGGACGAAACTCTATAGCTCAGACGCCGGAAAATTTCCAACGCCATGTGTAGCTCCAATACTAAGTCCTACGCGCACAGACTATATCATCACACGTCGGAAGTTCCAACTCCACGTGTGATGATTCCTAACAATTCACAGGGTCTCACATGCCGAAATTCCAACGCCACGTGTGGGAAGCCTAGTAACTAGGGGATGGTACTTACATAATGTAATCATACATCTTTCCATATTAACCCATAATACTCAATTCCCATTTCCCCAAAATTTAACCTTCAAATTTCCACATCAAAATCCAATTCTCAATTTCATATTACTAATATCGAAACTTATAAATTTCCCAATCCTTATTCCAAATATATATATATATATATACCAATTTCATGCATGTTCTTTCAATCATTGAAAATAGTGCATATTAAAAATAACTGTCCACTCACAAGTAGTTCCACACTGCCTCACTCTGAGAGGGTCCTGCCTGCTGCGTACGAGCGGTCAGAGCACCTATTTCGAGATACGAACCCTTAATTAATATAAAATCACTTCGAAAAGGAAGTCACAAATTAAATACCTATTTCTCCAAATTCCCTGTGCGTGTACGTAGGGCAAGGTATTCTAAGGTCCAAATAGGGGTTAGGAAATGCGTCTTGCAAGTTTGATCCGAAATGGAGGGTCGGATCGCTCACAATTGGACGGTTATCGCAAACCACAAACTTCAAGTTATTGAATCGGAACATCCGGGGCTCTGATTCACGATCTGTGAATTTGTACACGATTTTAGGAGTGCCAGATTAACATATATTAATTTCAAAACAATCCAACGGTTTCAACCTATTGAACCCGAATAACACACAATAGGCATAAATCCGTTCGATAGTCAAACGACATCCGAATTGAAATCCGAGCACACCTACACGCTCGTGACAACATGAAGATTACATCAAGATAAAATGTGACCTCACCACCCTTGCCTACGAGCCGCCACACGTGCCGGCAGCGAGTGTTTGTGTAGAGAAATTTCTGACGATGGAAAAACTCCACACCGCGATTCACCCTTCCTAACCTAGCTACTACTCGAGGCGGGAATCATTTTATTCAACTACGGGGAGGTCCAAATTGGATGGCAATTGGCCTGAATTTCACTTTGAAATTCGGCCAAAACCTAGGTGAAAAATTGACTTCCAAAACGCCACAATTGTTCCAATCCTACCCTATAGGTAGCTAGAGCATGTAAAAATGGTAAGAAACCTGTTTCACCGGGATTGGGCGGCTGTGGCCGTAGCGCAACGACGGGAAAGTTTCGATTAAACCAGTCTAAACCGTGGCCGGAATTCGGGATTTTCGGCCTGGATTTTGGGTGCGGCGTGACCGGAACATTGAGCTGGTTTGAATGTGACCGGTCTCACGTCCTGCCGTGACCGGCGCTGCGAGAATCAAAGAGAGAGTGAATTGGGGTCGGGGAGAGAGAAAGGGAAGAGGCAGAGAGAAGGATGTGAGCGCGTGAGGAGAGAGAAAGCCAATTTCAAATTTTTCTACACTCATGTTTGAAATATTTATAAGTTTGCCACTTGACTAATTTTGGTCGCCGTTTCTTCCTTACAACTCCGATTCAGGCGTACCGCGTGTCTACGGACTCATCTTAGTACGACCTACGTAACCGAACCACTCGTTGTCTCAAAATCCTTTTGGATACAAAAATGACCAAAATACCCCTACCTCAAGGGTAAATTCGTAATTTCAATTAAATAATTTAAATAGGGAATTTAATTTGGAGTCGGGATGTTACAATATTGGTCAATTTAACTGAGCTGGGATTTTTGCCACCAATCTGAGGGTGTGACGTGTACATGTTGACCCCACCTCTAACATTTGATATAGCTCAAACGATCCAATTGATCTGAGCTGCCTATTGAACCAAAAAAATCCAAATTGGCTTCCTCTAAAACCCTAGAAATTAGAGGTTGGGTTTCCACGAAAATTGAAGATGAAGACTTTAATAGTTGACAGAGGGGAAGAGTTGGATGTGGCGGCACCACGTTTCTCTACTACATTGATGCTTTTTCTAACTTACAACATCACATAAAACAGTAGTCGTGATACTACTTCTAGTTAAAGGCATAAGTTGTCTTATAAGTATTGTTGTTTTAAATTTTTAACTTTAGTTGTTTGTACAAAATTGAGGTTGTTATAAACAATACATATATCACACTCTACTTGGTTACTCTCTTAAAATATCAATCCAAATCATGTTTGTGTTGCCTAATGCACATCAACAAACATATATAAATACTTGAAATATATATTCCATAAATCACAATATTTCCAACCCCACATATGATCCATACTTGTCTATAAGTAAAATGCTAGCAAAAAAAAAAAAAGATATGTAAAATGAAGGAAGAATGCTTAGTTCAAACAAAAAGCCACTCTAGGTTATGACTTGCCAATTCTTCTCGAACCTTGTTCAATTGTGTTTGCGTGTACGTGCCCTCATGTTTAGGTCTATACTGAAATAAACAAAAAAATAGCATGTAAAATCAAAACACAAACAACAAGAATATTTAATGTATATTTGTTTCTTAAAAATTACATGTATCAATCAACTATATTTTATGCTCTACATATATGTATGCATTAGGCATGGCACTGTCCAATTTGGTCCGGTTTTACCTTCAAACTACAATTGAATCAATTAAAGTTTAACGGTCCAACGTGGTTCAATTTTAGCTAAAATCAAAATGAAAACTACACCAAACCAAACCATTCATAACCAATTTGGTTTGGTCGATTTAGGCATAAAACAGAACATGCTTACAAATTAACTAAACCTACTAAACAAACATATCAATATTTCATCAAATAATCCCAAAATAGAACCTGCTGCTAACAAACATCAACATTTTCATCAAAATAATCCAAATTTCCAGCACAACAAACTTCAATATACAATGCCACATTTCCATATAAATACAAATAAACGTCAATACTCAATTGATTAATACACATTAAACCAGGATTTCTAGAACTTAAAAAATTAACAAAAAACAATAAGCATCATCTGCCACCATCCCCTGCTGATGTGCCCCTCTTGTGCTGCTAATCAATCATTTAAAGCCCCTATTTTTAGCATGAGAGATACAAAAACGTAAATATAAATATCATATTAAACATGCCCACATCACATGCCTTACTTATTGACCTTTAACAAAACAAAATTTTAAACTCATTCACCTAGCCGGAAACAAAAATAGTTCATTTACCATAAGGTTATTATTAAAGTGTTTATTTATTTATTTGAACTAGACTGCAAAGATTAAATAATACCCCTAATGTGAGAATACAAGGTAAACACTCCAATTAAGCATAATGAGAAACAATAACAAGAAATTGTCTAGGGAAGATCAATAAGACTAGTTAAAATATATGCTTGATTTATTTATCAAACTTTGATAATTTATAAACACAAATTGCAAGCAACTAATTAATTAGCAGCTTAAGAAGACATATACCTTTCCTACACCACCCATGCCAAAAAGCAACCAACAACACAGTTGCATATTGAAGAGTTCCTATGCTTGAAGAAACTAATGACAAACTGAAAATTAATCGGAGGGAGTTATTGGATATATTTTTTTATGGCTGTTATAAATAAATAAAAAAGAATAGTTATTCGGTAAGATCATACCCTTGACAGTGGTTGGAAGTGTCTTCTCTCTGCCTTTTGGGTATTCGGTAAGATCAAGAGAGGCTGCACAGGAGGAGAAGAAAGACTATATATATGATGAGACGACGAGAGTAGAGAAGGGAAGTGAGGGATATGAGCTGTCACACAGATATTTTGGCTATTATTTCTCTGTTTTATTTGTTTGTTGGTTATTAGTTCCCTTCATTATTTCACCAGCCAAAATAATTCACCAGCAATGAATATGAACTGATCAACTTAAATTTTTTGTTGAACCAAACAAAAATAACATAAAAAATTCCAACTTTCAATACTGAATTAATTAAACAGATGAATAAAGACACCTTTATATTATACATGGGAGGAAAATCAATCTTGAAAGATAGGGCAATAACTATATAGTGCCACAATGCGTTAGCTCATGTGAGTATGCGATTATATTTTTGTTGTTTTCAATTTTTAAATACAATCGATAGTCAAAGCAATAGGAGGAACGATGATTTTTCAAACACACTTTTTCGCTAAGCTAAACCTGTTTGCAAGCATGCAATTATCTTTGGAAGACTGCACAATAGGCATGGGCTTAGGAAATGGCCGTCATACTTTTTACAGAACGTATTTGGACCAAACAACAGGATCAAGTGTACTTTCAGATTTATTTAAGATAAGATATTTACACAAGATGCAGTAGTTTGATCACATTTCTAAGGGCTTCAGGCCCAAACACAAATAAAACGACGTAGTAGTAGCACAACTCCCATCTACTGTACCAGGCTAGCAGCAGCAAGCAACAAAGAATATTTCTCTGGCAGCACATAAAAAATAATATCCCCATCACACAAACCCGTAGCAGAAAAAGTTCCTATCCAAGAAGAACGTCTCTAATGGAATGCAGCTCAGATGCAGCATCACTGATATTCTTTAGACGGTCCGTTGGAGATTCAGCAGAGCATTCAATTCCAATTCTAAATATTGAATTCAAGCACACCTCAATCTTTTGAACCCTTCTCTCGTTGGTGCCTCCTTCAAAAAGTGTTGAATCTACAATCTCCATAACTCGATTAGGGAAAGCCATTTTAACATAAGTATGAAGGTTTAGGTCCCCATTAAACATGTCGTCGGTGGGTCGCTTTCCTGCGAACATCTCTAACAGAAGAATACCAAAGCTGTAGACATCTCCATTTGTTGACACCTCGCTTCCCATACCGTACTCTACCATTGAAACATCATAAGATATTATCAGCACAATTGTTAGTAAAATAGCCAAACTTTGTAAGATTTAAAAAGAAAACAAGGACACCACTTACCTGGAGCAGCATAACCAACCGTTCCTTTTATTCCAATGGAACTTGTTGGATTTTCTGAAACATTAGTACCAGTTTGTTGGGAAAGAAATCTTGCTAGTCCAAAGTCAGAAACATGTCCAGTCATCTCGTTGTCCAGAAGAACATTGCTCGGCTTGAGATCACAATGAACTATCGGTGTTTCACAATGATTATGAAGATAATCCAATGCACAAGCAACATCAATGGCAATGTCTAGCCTTTGCTCTAGATTGAGTGCCTCCCTTACCTCTTTAACTTCAGTAGGTGGATGCAGCCACTCCTCTAAGCTTCCATTCTCCATATACTCGTAAACCAGAGCTTTGAAATCATTACCATGAAAATCAACACTTGAACATGCAGTAATAATCTTGACAAGATTTCGATGCTTGATGTTTCTTAAAGCCTCACATTCGACTATGAAACTCTTCCATGCTCCATGTCGTAACAAGTTGAACACCTTGACAGCAACAAGCTGGGCTTTATGATCATCACCATCAAGAATTCCTTTGTACACAGACCCAAAACTGCCTGCACCAATCAAATTAGCTGAAGAGAACTCATCAGTAGCTTTTACAAGGGTAGCATATGACACTTGTAAAAAGTTTTTCGCCAATGTGCTCAACAGAATTTCTTTCCTCTTCCATATTGACGGACGAAGAAAGAAATAGGACATCACCACAGCTATTATTCCTAGAACGGCAAGTCCAGAAAGTACTAAAGGGATGATTAATTTCAAGCTGGGGGATAATCCTCCTTTTCTGGTCTTGCACTTGGGCAGTTGGAGATTAGTAATACCGCCACAGAGCCTGGCGTTGCCAGCTATTGAAATCGCACTCGCATTTTTGAAAGCACCTCCAGTTGGTACTGCTCCCCAAAACTCATTGAATGATAGGTTTAGATTCTTTAAGAAGACAAAGCCCTCGAAAAACATTGGAATTTCACCCGAAAAATTGTTGCGAGAAACATCTACTTCTTCTATGGCTTTCAACCCAATCAAAGAAGAGGGAATAATTCCCCGGAAGAAGTTGCCTTGCAAATGTAAGACTGATAAACTCTCACATTTACCAAGGGTAATAGGAATTTCTCCAGATAACATGTTATTAGAAACGTCTAATATACCTAGAGTCTTCAACTTTCCAACCTCCATCGGAAGAGAACCCGCAAAGTGGTTCGTAGACAAGTTTAAAAGCTTTGATAAGGATGAGAGGCCAATAACTTGTTGAGGTATTGCGCCACTAAGTTTATTATTAGACAAATCCAATGATATCAGCTGCTGCAATTTTCCCAGGCTTGAAGGGATGACACCCTCTAGATTATTCCCGGCTAAGAAGAGTCTGTACATCTTGGTTAAATTTCCTAAAGACGCCGGAATGCTTCCTGATAATAGATTCACAGAAATATCTAATTCCGCAAGGCTTGAAAGCTGACCAAATTCACTGGGGATGCTACCCGTGAAGCTATTTCCCTTCATTCCCAACGATTCCAAGTTGACCAAATTCGCTATGTCAGTTGGGATGCTTCCATGTAGTTGGTTGCTGTTAAACCAAAACATGTCAAGCTTGGTTGAGAGATTAGATATTGATGTGGGCAACGTCCCTCCAAAATTGTTTACACCCATAATCAAAATTTTTAACTCTGTGGCATTGGTCAATCCCGAGAGAAAACTCAAGTCACCATCTGTACCGATTCCAAGATGATTAACTGCGATGGTGAATCGCTGTAGGTTATGAAGCTTTCATAAATCCGGCACCTGTCCTGTTAGTTTGTTATTTTGAACGTTAAATACCTGTAAACTCGTGGCATTTGATAGTGTGAGAGGAAAGGATCCAAAGAATTGGTTTATACCAATGCTAAAGAATTGGAGATTAGGAAGAGAGTTTCCCATGTCTGATGGAAGACTCCCATGAATTTGGTTCAGTGCTACGCCAAAAGAATAAAGAGCAGAGAGGTTATAGATGGAGGGAGGAATGGTACCAGATAAGTTGTTTGAGCCCAATGACAAAATTGTTAAGTTTTTCAATTGGCCCAGAGAAGTAGGGATGCTTCCCACCAAGCTATTTTGAGTTGCACCAATTGCCTCGAGAGACGAAAGGTTTCCCAAGGAAGGAGGGATCTCTCCTGTTAAATTATTAGCTTCTACAACAAAGCTTCGAAGCTTCGACAAAGAGCCAAATTCAGATGGAATTTTACCCACCAACCCGTTGAAACCGAAATACATGAAGATGAGGTTGGAGCAATATGATATATTGTACGGAATAGGGCCACTAAATGAGTTACGGTTTAGATACAGTACCTGCAATCTACGCAAATGCCCAATTTCTGGAGGGATTTTATTGCTGAAGCTGTTGTTCTGTAGTTCTAGTTCCCTTAGGAAACTTAGATTTCCTATGTTTGGAGACAGGGACCCTACCAGCTTTTGAGATTGGAGGTCTAGCCTTGTGACCCTTTGTTGGTGTCGTCGACTGCAGGTGACACCGTGCCAGAAGCAAAAGTGAATGGATTCATTCCAGGAGCTCGTTACATTATGAGGATCTTGCTTTATTTGAGCTTTGATGGTTAGCAGTGCCGTCCTATCTGTCTCGTTCCCTCCCATTTGCATGGAGCTAACCAATACTCCATTGAAAAATGAGTATATTAAAATCAGTTTCATAACTAAAACCCCCATTTCGAATTTGTTTATCAATTACAAAGCCAGATATATATGGGTTTTGGGTTGTGAAATTGGTAATGAGAGCTTAACCAAGTCCAAGTCATTAGCCACGGCTGATTAGCTTTTCTGAAGGATAGACTTCATGACTTATTGAAGGCAAAACAGCAACTACACGACGACAACTTGATTTGCTTCCATTTACCAAAAACAAAATTTAGACTTGCTTCCATTGACTTGCAAAGAATTAGCCAAACGTGATGCAGCCATTGGATTGGAAGCTGGCGAGGGCTTCACTCTTAAGTAGGATTTACAAGAGAGAACAACATAATCAGGACAAGCGTGCCGCCCTGAGACAAGTCACAATGTAGTCATTAGGATTTAGCCAATAACTTGACTTGCTCCCATTGACTTTCATAGAATTAGCCATACGTGATGCCGCCATTGGATCTGAAGCCCGTGGGGGATTCACTCTTAATTAAGATTTACAAGAGGACAACAGAATAACAACAGAAGTTATGCCGGCATGGGTCAAACCACAAGCTGACTTGTAAAAAGAAAAATGTTAGAATTATTTTTTGTTGATAAACAACAATAGGATATGTATACCAACTATAGTATTTGACTAGCAATGGTGCCAGCGCGATGCTGCGGGTTTTAAAACTGTGTGAAATGTATACATAGTTGTGAAAATATGTAAAAAAAATGGTACTATTTATATAGACATGGAGATCTAAATAGTGGCATCTTTGTTTTGCAAGTTTAATACTCCCAAAGAAAAAATTAGCCAAACTACAGATGCAAAAAAGAATCTTAATCAATTCCAAATAATAGAGGTAGTGTTCAAACTTAGAAAGAGAGAAGAATTAAAATTCGGAATTAGAATTCAGATAATGGAGTTAAAACTTTGAACATCTCTAACATGACATCACCAAATCAGTAAATATTACACAAAATCAGTATAAAAACACATGAAGATAAAAAAAATAATTAAAAAAACAAACATTAACAATAATAGATCATTACACAATTTAGGCCACGGCCCATGGGCTTGTTCTAACTTGAAGTCCAGTATTTTTTGTCTTTTTAAATTGCCAGAGGTGGAAAAGAGAGAAAGTAGCACAAAATAGCACTGGCTGTTTTCACTTCAAGTTGCCATCAATAAGTACATCCCTATCTGTATTTACAAACCCTCTTTTTCAGCTAGTAAAAATAAGATTACAGAAGCAATAAAAGAATGAAAAGAATAATGATAACGATAACCATTACTTGGCGAATACACAAGACTACTCTTACCCACCCAAAAAAAGAAAAGAAATATTCTCTACAGATATAAGAATGACTCATATCAATCAACATTCTATCATCTCTTGCTGTGTACATGTATGTCAACTGCAAGGCTCAGCACATAGTTGTTGAGCCCGGGTGGGGTTGCCATCCAGCAATGAATAAGTGTCATTTCTCCCGTTGCTTACGCACCTCAAGTTCAGCTGATTTCCTGACTGGCTGGACTGCAAGGTTTGTTGCACGCATGCATATAGAGAAGAATATCTCAGTACAAAACCAATCTAACAAGTTAGTTGTTGATGCGAAAAAGTGGTTCGACACGTGGCTCGCTCAACTTAGTGATATTATGTCTTCGGAAGGTCGCTTGCCTTCGGAAGATCGAGTTCCTGCAAAAGGACACGTTCGGTAAGACCTTGGGATACCGGTGTGGTACCGGCCGAAGGCTCTCCGATGCTTAAGTAAGTATGGTTTTAGTAATGTTAACTGGCAGATCAATCGGTAGCGTACCGTTGATTTGTTCTCTCCCCCCTTTTGAGGATAGGGGTCTTCTTATATAGGCCTTGGGAGGCGTGCACTATGCTCATATTTCCGATGTGGGACTGTAGAAGCAGATTGTGAGCGTGACACGTGTCCTGGTGCAAAAATGTCAAAATGTTTGTCTTCGGTAGGACACATGCTGAAGGGTTATTGTGATAAATATCAATTCTGTCCACGTGTTCGGCAGTCACAGGTCGTTTATTTCCGGTATAAACAGTAGTCCCCCAAGTTCTCTTCCGAAGGTCCTTCGGAAGGGAATTTAGTTCTCCATGGCAGTTCGAAGGTGCCCTGCCGTTCAGTAAGCTCGTTTGGAAGAGACTCACCTGAGACCCGAAGGGTCGTCGATGCTGAGGGGGGTGAGGGCAGAGAGACGCTTCGTCTTCGGTGCCTGGCGTGCAGTCAACATCGCCATTCACCGGTTGACACGTGGCTAGCGAAGCCACGCCTGACGGTCGCATTTATGAGCCGTTTGGTTTCCCGAGGCATACCGTTGCAGCTCTCTCCCTATAAATAGAGGTTGCTCCAGGCGTAAAGCTCACTTTGTATTTGAGAGTTGACGCGAGAGCTCTGTGTAGGCGATTTCCGAAGAGAGTGAACGGCAATCCATGTGATTTTCACAGAAATTCTCGGCATTCAAGGCGATTTCCGAAGTCTCCATTCGGCAATCAAATCTTCCCTTACTACTCAAGGTAAGGTACCGTTCGGTACTCCCAAAAATACCTTCACTTTATTTATCTGTACGTATTTTCATGGCATAGGCTAGCCGATCGTTAGTAAGATTTTCCTTCGGTGGTCTAGTGAGCCATAGGTAGCGACGTAGGAATCGGTATGGTAGTTTATGACACGGCCTTAGCCTTCCTTTCCTTTTTTGAAGATGTCTGCTAGCGAGTCGTCCTTCTGCAATGAGCCATATGCGTTCGATGAGGAGTTGTCATCGGGCTGGGACTCGTCCAGTGGGGCGGCGAGCCTCGAGGCCGAGGGTGGAGAGGACACCGATGTTGAGATACTCGGTGAGGAGGTGAACTCCGTTCCCACCAACGGCATCGGCAAGGGACTTATGACGGGACAACCGCTTCCCTTGGCTGCGGTCTATAAGGACGGTACCTGCGTCGGTACCTTTGAGCATCAGCCGGAGGCCTCCACATCTGGTCGTGATGAGGGCGTTGCCGGCCCTTCTCGACCGAGGGTGACAATCATCCACCGGGAGCGGTCTAGGATACCGGTGGGTGTACCTAAGAAGGCTCTGTTCGGGGTCGATTACCTGGAGCCCAACAAGATCACCGAACTGGAGCTGGAGAAAATTAGGACCGAGTACCTCATCCCGGACTCGGTGAAGATGAGGATTCCGGGTCCTACCGAGTCCCTCAGCGACCCAAGGGATGGTGAAGTCACCTTCTTCACCGACGTGCTTCTACAAGGGGTTAGGTTGCCGTTGCAGCCTGCCATGCAGAAGATACTTGCCCAGATCGGGTACGCCCCAGGCCAGTACAATCCCAACTTTTAGGTGGCCTTGATGGGGGTGATAGTTGCGTTCGGGATTGCCGGGGAGGGTGAGCCCTCCTACGAGCAGTTCTCGTACCTGTACAGCATCACCAAATCTAAGAGTGCCGATCACGGTGGCTGGGTTCAGGTAAACTGCCTGAAGGCTTCCGAGCGGAGGCACTTCATCAGCTCGGTGCCGACTTCCCAGTAGTCGTGGAGGAATCGGCGGGTGCTACTCTCCGGTGATTGGAAATCGCCATCGGGAGTACCCCCACGGTTTTCGGTACCCACGACGTTTCAAATCGCCGGTAGGTTTCCGAGTTATCGATCGGTAGTCCGACTATTGTCTCCACTTTTTTATTTTTATTTTTTTATTTACTAATTCTCTCTTCCAACAGGTAAACTCAAGCAGCCGAACTCTAAACAGAGTGAGATTCGACAGCTCGACAGAGTGAGGCTGAAGGTGCCTGCTGCCGAGCGAGTTTATCCGTGCTTCCTCTTCACCAACAATCTCATCAGAGCCAGCCTCGTCAACCCTGCAGAGAGTAAGTATACTTTGATCCCCCCTTTTTTTTTGTATTGTTTGTTTTTGGCATGCCGACTGACCGATTGTTTTTGACCAGTGACGGACGCAAGGAAGGATGCCGAGGGCAAGAAGATGAACGAGTCCTCCAGGAGGCGCCTTATGATAGGCCTGGAGAGTAAGAAGAAGAGAAAACAGCCCGAGGCACCTTCCGTCCGGCAGTCGACGGATCCCGAGGACGTGACCCTCGAGAAGCGCCTGCGACAGCTGGGCGCCGAGCCCGTCGCATGGCCTGCCGCCGATGCCCCGGCACCGAGGCAGTCGGATGCCGAAGCCGCCGCCACCAGAGCTGCCGGGAAGCGGCCGGTGACAGTGGATTTGGAAGCCTCGCCGACTTCCAAGCGGGGCCGTCCGTTGGAGGCTTCGAGGGCCGTCCTTGCGGTGGAGGACGATGACCGACCTACCGAGGCCGTCACCATTGCCTGCCCCTCGAAGACGGTGCAGTTTGTCAATCACATGATCCTCGGCTCTCAGATGGAGCTGCCGGAGATTGACGAACTGCCGAAGAAGCTTCTTCGAGAGCAGGCCGGACGCGCCTTCCGTCTTCAGGCCTCGGTAAGATTTTTCTTCTACTTTCATCCTCCATTCCTTTTTTGTGCCCAAGTGGGGCACACTTCTGACTCTGTTTCGTGCAGGCATCCATGGACATGTGGCTCTGCGTCAAGCGGGCCATCTCTGCTGCCGAGCGGGCGAAGAAGGCCTACGACGACGGCAGGGCCAAGGTTGCCGAAGCGGGCAAGGCACTCCAGGACCACGCCCACCTGCTCAAGGAGAAAGAGGGTGCCGAACGGCAGGCTCTCGCTTCGGGGGCGAAGGTGGAGGAGATACGGGTGGCCTTGGAGGCGGCGCAGTCGGCGAAGAGGGATGCCGAGGCTGTTTCGGAGGTGGTGCAGGTTACGCTGGAGGATTCCGAGCGGACCAAGGCAGCGGAGATTGAGGCTGCCGTTCAGTCGGCTATCCAGGGGTACCACTTGTCTGAAGAGTTCTCTGCTCTCCTGGATAAGGAAGTGGGCTCGGGAATGGCGAACCTGTTGTACCGGTTCAAACGGTACAACCCCGGGAAGAAGCTAAACTTGAACTTTGCTGCCGATCCTCCTCCCCTTCCGGAGGGAATAACCGAGGAAATGATCGAGGATTATGAAGGGGAGGACGCTGCCGAGGGCTCCGAGTCCGCCGAGGCTGCCGCCGGTGATGAAGCATGAAGGCATCTCGTTTCTTTTATACTTTAGTTTTTAATTTTCATTTTATTCCGAACACATTGGTGTCGAGGGCATCCTTTAATTTGAATTTTAACTTGATGCCGAGGGCATGTTTTATCCATGTGTTGGTTTTAACCCAAGTGTGTTTTGAATATGTTATAATTGCCGATCATCTTATAACGTATGCTAATTGCCGTAGGCTAATTGCCGATCAAACATCGCTTATTGCCGTAGGCTAATAAAGACGTGATCGAGTGTTAATTTTGATTTTGACAAGTCCCGAAGGGATCTGTAGGGTAAAAACCTCAAAACTCATTCATTGCCGTAGGCTAATATAGATGACGTAGGATGTTAACACTTAGCAGCCGTGGGCTAGTAAAACAATCAAAGAGAGGCTGAAGTAATAGTGCCGAAGACTTTCTATTAATTTCGGTTGAAGAACAAATACATTGTGAGCGGTTACAGTTCGGACATGCCGTAGGCTAGGTCACTTGTAGTAGTATTTGAGATGTTCCACGTTCCAAGGATGGCCGAGGGTCTTGCCGTTGGAGTCTCTTAGTCGGTAGGTTCCTGATCGGAGAATACCGATGATCTCATAGGGTCCTTCCCAAGAAGGTCCGAGAGTTCCTTCCGTGGCATCATTGGCTGCTAGCGATACCTTGCGCATGAACCAGTCTCCGATTCGGAATGAGCGGTGTCTGACCCTAGAGTCGTAATACCGAGAGACACGTTGTTTGTAGGCTTCATTCCGAAAGTTGGCATGTGCTCGGTGCTCTTCGAGTAGGTCAAGGCTCAGAGAAATGGCTTCTTCGTTCGGCTTCGGTGTGAAGTTTTCCTTTCGGTAGGAAGGTTCGTCGATTTCCACAGGCACCACTGCTTCCGAACCGAAAGCCAGGGAAAAATGGGTTTCTCCGGTGGACGTTCGGTAAGACGTCCGAATAGCCCATAGTGCTTCGGGAAGCTTTTCCGGCCAGGCTCCTTTGGCCTTGTCCAGCTGCCGTTTTAGTAGCTTCTTCACTATTTTGTTTATTGCTTCGACTTGACCGTTTGACTGGGGATGGGCTGGTGATGCGAACATACAAGCACATTTACTTTATCGTAAATTTACTTTAAAGGGTGGTGCGGGTTTATCGTCCACGCCTTTACTGTTATTTAAATGTATGGAGCAGAATTAGTACCCATACAAGCACATTTACTTTATCGTAAATTTACTTTAAAGGGTGGTGCGGGTTTATCGTCCACGCCTTTACTGCTTTACTGTTATTTAAATGTATGGAGCAGAATTAGTGCCCATACAAGCACATTTACTTTATCATAAATTTACTTTAAAGGGTGGTGCGGGTTTATCGTCCACGCCTTTACTGCTTTACTGTCATTTAAATGTATGGAGTAGAATTAGTGCCCATACAAGCACATTTACTTTATCGTAAATTTACTTTAAAGGGTGGTGCGGGTTTATCGTCCACGCCTTTATTGTCATTTAAATGTATGGAGCAGAATTAGTGCCCATACAAGCATGTTTACTTTACCGCACATTTAAAGTATGGTGCGGGATTAACGTCCATACACCAATTTAATTTATGAATTTACTTTACCGCACATTTAAAGTATGGTGCGGGATTAACGTCCATACAAGTAATTTATTTAAACGGTAAATTTATTTTATGGATTAATTATGCTGTATGATGAGTTTTTACAGTATACAGATCAGGACCAGAAGTTCCTTGATCCTCATCATACATTTACATCAGGACTTGAAGATCCTTGATGATGATATTGATATGAGAGCTGGCAGTCTCTCCGGTACTATACTTGTAAACAAGAGATCGGACTTGAAGATCCTTGATCCTTGACATGTAAATAAGGACCTAAAGTTCCTTGATGATGTAACAGTACCGTATTGGTTAAAAGTGCCGTACACATGAATATTAACTGTACTGGCAAATGTACTGCACATATGAATAGATATGTATTCATGACTTGATGAATAGTACTATTCACATGAATAGTGACGTATGCATAAATATTAACCATTTTGGGTAAACCATCACTATATACAAAAGAGAACCTGCAGTTCCTTAAACTCATGGATGAGCAATTAAATGAGATGCCAGAAGTTCCTCAAAATATGGACAATTATGTAAGGGCTTGAAGTCCCGAAATATGTATAGAAAATTGTAAGAATGTCCATACCATGAGAATATGTGATTTTGGCATGAAGTTCAAAATCTAACAGTGTTGAGAACCTGAAGTTCCAACAATTAAATGGACAACCCTTGAGGTATTATTGCAAATTGTGGTATGCCACATATTTCTTTGGCATAAGAAGATGATGAATTTAATAAAGTTTGATTTTGTTATAATCGACACCTCAAGGAAGAAATATATTTTGTGAATTCCGGTTGTTAAGAATACACCGCGAAATGGATAATATCAGTATAAACTTCAAATGATGAATTGAGGCTCCCCACATATTTTGTTATATCTGGGCCGGAAGCCCATGTATCCAAATATATGAGAGATCCTAAAACTTGAAGTTGTGGGTACATAGTAGTTAATGCTCTCCACTACTATATTGAGATATTATAGTGGCTTTTACTCAATTCATATTTCATGTCCATTTGAAAATGGCGAATAAATTATGAGTTTGGGTTTAACCCAGACCAAAAATTCTGGGCTCATATGCATGGAAATATGAGAGATTTGATGTGGTTATTTGAACCTATAAGGCACAAGGTTCCAGACCGTCATTTTGAAAAGACGTAAAAACCACATATGCAAGTTTAAGAACGTGCGCAATTATTATAACAGGAAATGAGCATACAATATATAGATTTTTACACCTGCAATAAAGGTGCAGGCCCTGTAAAATCTATAAAATTACATTATGCTCTGGAAGCCTCTGAAGGAAGAGGACGGCGCCCCTTAAGCCTAGCCATGAGCCTCTCATGGTCTCCCAAAATTCTTTCATTAGAGACCTGCAGCATGTCTAGCCTTCTCAGTGTATCAACGGAGTATGAACTCACCAGTTTCAACAAGGAATTATTCTCTCCTTTGAGTTTCTCACCTCCCTCTTTGAGACTCATGAAGCATTCTTTGAAAAAGAATAATTTTCAGTTGTTAGTTTTCTGAACCTCGCTTTGCTCTAGCACGCAAACGATCAGCCATGTTAGAAACGTAAAGACTCCACTTGAATGCTAAAAGCCATTGAGTCATCAATAGCTTCTTCCTCAACCTCCCCGTCAACAAAGATTTCATCCATTGGAATAATGAAATTCCTAGCTATCGACAGCAAGAGCATCATTCATCATCACAGAATCATTAACGTGAGATGACGATTTTGGGATACAAAGGATGGACGCCAAACTTTGGCGTCACGCCACCGGGTTGTTGCGGGAGCATCATTTAAATTAAAATTATTTGGGCAGGAAGAAGAGGAAGCCATTTTAAGAAGGTTTCAAAGAAAGTCTTACAAAACTAAAGTTTCAGAAAAATGAAGGAAGTTGAGTTGAAACGCAGTTGCTCAATCAAGTTTTGCAAAGGCAATATCTATAGACGAAAATGTGGCAACTTTTCAGGATTCCAATATCTTCGCGAATCCCCACATTATCTTTTTCTTTCGCAAGAGTCCAAAACTTCACGTGGCCTCTGATAATGCCTGTCGGCACTTTCGGAGTTTTCAAGTATTATTTTCAAAGCCGATCTTGCTTTACGGATTTCACGGAGCTACTTTTTCAAAAGTATCCCGAGAATCTCGCAATTTTCCTATGGTTAATTTGAAATTCACCGGTTCTATCTATTCATTGTATTTGTGTATAAATGTGTTACTAATGAAATTTTCTTTGCAGAAGACATCCAGTTTTCCCATACAAAATGATGCTATATCTACTTGTTTTTCTTATCATTAAGCACTTAATATGCCTGAGAAGCAAGACTATCTCTGATCATCCATTAAGGAAGCAAGACTATCCCTGATCATGTTTCTGCAAGATCAGGGAATTGTGAAGGCGGCCTTATGCTCTAATCTCCTGAGGTCCTTCTAGACTAGGAGAATTGAGAGCTTGTTTTCTGCTCCCACCAGCTTCCTTCCCTGATTGCTTACCTTACCTTGCAATCAATATCACAATTTTTGTATCTTTTCTTTCCTTTTATAACTCTCTGTTCATGAGGGTTATTTGTTTTTGACAGAGAGAAGAATTGTGATTTTTACTCTTGCAGGATATAACAAGATCATCAAGCGATACTTTATATTTACTGGGCCGAGCTTGAATGATACTTGAGAAAAGTTTCTCCCACCTAAAGATGTAAGCAATACTTGTGTTATTTTATGCTTATATACTTATTTGATATTTTATCTTGAAAGGTAACCAAATGGGGAGATAAGTCTGTTCAAAAAGAATGGCTTGTATGTATCCATGAATTATTAATGCAAATTTTACAGATTGCAAGTTGGATACATTGATAATACACTGCACAGATTAAAGTCCCATAAGAACAGAATATGGGTATAGCATTGATCAATATGATGCACGCCTGTTGCGTAGCAAATGATGTGGATTGAAGTCCCGAAAGGACAATCCTTTGACATGTCAATATTGATATTGTGCACGCCTAATGCGTAGCAAAGTGTATGGGTTAAAGTCCCAGAAATTAATTGACATGTATGTATTAATCTGTGGCATGCCTGCAGCATGACAGATATATGGTTCTAAATGTTCCAACTCCCTAAATGGAGATTATCCACGCCCTACTATAAAATAACGCTCAATTGGAGGTTATAATCCACATTCTCACATAATAAAATCCCCCTGCAGTGGCTTGGGTACCCAAAAGCAAAGAAATGCTTATAATTGATGCATGCGCATGCACATGAGAATGGTGGAATCATGAATTGATGAATGACAATTTTTGATTTTGAAGTAGCTACTCAAATCATCAATGGGCTGTGTTGATTGGAACCACGTTCAATTATTAAATGTCGACAATATCATTGGCCAAAATGAAATGAGGCAATTCCATTATAGATGAGAATGAATATGAAAGAACAAACCCATAGTACGAACCCCAAAAGATGTTAATACTGAAAGTTATACTTGGGTGTTCGGAATAAAAGGGAATATACCTAATTTGTATGACACAATGTTTCTGGCAGAAACATTGAATGTTGGGTTTTTCTCCATATTTATAGATTCCATTGTGCCCCTTTATTGCACATTTACGGAGACCAACATGTTATCTTTAAGGGTTATTAAATGCACGGAGTATTATCTATTTAAAGATGTATAAATAGCTGGGTTAAAGCTATTTAATGTGTCATAAAGTTTAATCCCTTTAAACAAAATCCTTGAAAGGATTGAAATTGCATGAAGCAAGTCCCTGAATGACATGTGCTTGAAGCACAAAATCTGTACTCAATGTTAATGTACATAAATTGCCTCATTGAGTATATTGAT